>NW_008355272.1:7919967-7973350 GCF_000622305.1 Nannospalax galili
TTTAAATAGAGCTGATAGTCACACCCTAACAGTTTCAGTAGAGTTTCAAATTATTCTTGTTCAAGAGCCTGCTATTGGTTTTATGGATAAAACTGGGCAGCATAGTAGGCAACTTTCTATCACTTGGGGGATCTGAATACCACCAGCAAGAAATCTGTATGCATGCAGATCAAGTAGGATAGCTTAACCTACTTAACCATGGGCATTCAACAAGGACGTCCTTGGCATGAAGTCAGCAATTTCCCATGTTACTCATTTAATAAGCTTTCTATCTTCAACAAGATAAAGGTTATGAAAAAGCCCGTAACCATCATAACAGAAAGTTATGTTAGAACCTGAATGGTGCTCCTTATTTTCATCCCTTTTCTGAAACCTACAAACTATTTAGCAGGTACATCTGTACTGTGTATGTCCGCAGAATCCCCACACTGCCGAGATAACCTATGTAAATGAAGGTCAGCTCGAGGTATGACAGGGGAGCTTCATCTTAGAGACCCACCGGCTCGTCCCGAAGACATTCTGAAGGATGCAGTGTGATAACCAGGTGCAGGTGAACAGAGCCTCTCTCCTCCCTGACAAAACTCATTAGGAGAAGGCATCAGCTCAGTGCTTCCTCTGGATGACATCCATGAGCTGTAAAGGCAGAGTATCACTTAGTAAAGGGAAGGGAAAAAGCGGGCAGCTATGCTTCTGCTATTTGGCTTACTGATTGATTAAATCAAAGAGGAAACTATAATTACCTCTGGTTCTGTCTGAACTGAGAGATTTCATCCACACAATCTTTTGTGCAGCAGGAATAAAGCTTTATTCCAAAGAAAACCCACTTTAAAATATCCCCAAAGAGATAAAATGCCTTCAAGATCCTGCAGTTCTTTAAAGCTTGCTAGGGGCCAAATCTTGCAATTAGAATCAGTCACTTTAAGTGTTGCAGTCATACAGTGCTAATAGATCACTTTATAATGTGAGCAGTTTTTAAAAGTTGTACTTAATTTTCCATTATTACCATATTGAATGCTGGTTGTGTCTGTCTGTTGCATTATGGATTCTGAAGCCCAGAAGGGGACAGAATGCTGCTATATGATGGCTCAGCACTGGCTTTAACTCTCAAAGACCTGAACTGGGACTCTAAAAAAGACCAGAGTTCAACTTTCTTCATAGATACACTTATTTTTTTTTCCAAACCAAATGAAGACTCCTTTTCTGTCTCAGAATTACTTTATTTTGAAAATATAGAGACTGAGGCAAAGCCACAGTGGCATTCATGCGCACATGTGACTATGTGTGTGCACATGCACACGAGTGTGTGGTTTTCTTTAAGAAAATGAAATGAACCAGAAAATAAGCCCTTAACAGTAACCCAAGAAATAAAACAAAATCATTTACAACACATGGGATTGTTGCAGGATATGTCAAGATTACATGGTTTAAGGGAACTATCCTGAGTATGGAAGCAATTATAATGAAATTCATGACTCATTAGCAAGAATTCCATATTGTGTTTCTCATTTCTGGGTCAATGTTACAAGCAAATATAGACTTCAGATTTAGATGTTTCATTGACTTCAGTGCTAAGTCTTAGACAGTTGGACCATACAAGGACAGAAAACAAAAGACATCAGGGTTTTGAAGTTCTTCATTCCTCAGATGTACATAATTGGGTCCTTGAGGTACATAAGAAAAAATAACTTCAAAAATGTAACAGTCAGCACTTAGTTGGCTAATGGAAGAGTTGTCTATATATGTAAAGTATGAATTGCACCGTGCAAATGTGTACTGCTGCATGTCTGTGGGGATTTTGTGTGCACTCTGTTTGGTATGCAAAATGGCTGGTGAACTCAAGTACCCAGTACTGTATGTAATGGGATCCAGATGTCTAACAGAGAGAGAAAAATATTTTATAGCAATAAATGTGACATTGACTCTTAAAGGCTTTGCTGTTTGAAACAACTTCCTAGTCTTCCTTTTCCTTACGTTTTAAAATAGTTTCAAGTAGACTGTTTAAGGAAATCATTTTCCTATTCTGAAAGAAAAAGTATTTAACTTGCCACTAACTTCCAAACTCCATACATAAGGAGAAATGATCTTGAAATGATAATTTTGGAATTTACTCATTTACCAAAGCATTGGACTCAACAATGCAATATATATTTTTTAAGGTAAATAAAGCATAATTCCTCCTGCCCTTAAGGAATTTAAAATACACTAGATGCGATAAGATGCACAACTGTTTGGGCACATGCTACAAGGAGGCCCTGGGAAAGAAGCACAAAGTGTTCTAGGAATTCAAGACAGGAAGAGGAACCCCCATGGCTGGAAGGTTCCATGAAGAGGCTCTCACTGGTCCATGATGCCAGACTTTCCCACCTCCAGCCACTCCTGTGTTCAGGCACTGAGGCTTCCTTGGGGGAGAATGTCCTCCCTCTTGCATGGTGGTGACAGCTGCCTCTCTCAGCATTCCTGCAGTCAGTCCCATGGCCGTCCCAACTGTGCCAGGCTAGATGCTCTGAAGCCCTGGTAAGCATAACACCCTGAGGGTAAAGTGGAAAATTCAACAATTAGGCTGTGATTCGCTTCCAGCTTTGTCACTTACTGGTTGTGGATGTCTCTTAACCCATCTCTCTCCACCTGCATTTTCTCATCTAGAATGGTGCTTCTTGTCTGTGACATAGGTTAGGCTTTAGCCATAGAATACATGGTGCGTGCACTGAGAGACATTCTTAGCTCTTATCAGCCATCAGCTAAATGCCCATGCTGTCCTAGTCTGCTTATCATTGTCCAAGCACCCTTCTGGGCTCCAGCCCATACTTTTCTCTGCATAGCAAATTCCTACTCACCCTACAGGTCTTCTCTCCAGAACTTTCTGAGCCTTCTCTGACACCCTGGGAACGAACAAGGGCTTCCTTCCCCCAAGCCCTGGCTGTAGCTCCCATACAGCAGGAAAAACTTCATAAAGCAGTCCAGGGTAAGACAGTAGGGCGTGGTAGGGGCTGCGGTTTTTTTAAAAAGGAAAACTTTATTTGCCAAAAAGTCAACCCCACTTCACTGCTGTCTTGGTAGAATGAAGTCTTGGTATTGCCAATTTTTCCATTTTTCTGAGGTAATACAGAAATCTTTACCTAAAAATCTCCTCTTAATCATTGTTGGAAACTAAAATAAAAAATAATAAAAAAAAAACAACTAAATTCTATCACTTAAAACCAAATAAAACAAAAACCCAGGCACTGAATGACAACTATGTAAACCTCAGTTCTAGAAATACTTAATTCTGGACTTCCTTACAAGTGCATACCTGATCCTAGAGGCGTCCCTTTCCCTTATAATTATTTGTACATCTACTTTCCAAGCACACCACATTCCTTCTAATCCAGAGCCATGTGGATTGTCTTTTCCTTTCCCAAGCGCCCAGTGCAGTGGTAGCTCAAGAAGTAACTCACAGGCCAGGCATGGTGGTGCACACATTTAATCTCAGCCTCTGGAGACCCAGGCAAGTGCATCTTCCTGACTTCAAGGCCAGCTTAGTCTATATAGTGAGTTCCAGACCAGTCAGAGAACACAGTGAGATCCTGTCTTGAAAACAAAGCAAGAACAACAAAAACCCACAGTGGCTCACTAAATTCTTATCAATATTCTTCCAAGCTGTGAAGCCAGGTCTGCTGGTGATTCCGGGCAGGACCAAGATAAAGATGTTCATATTCCAAATGGCTATATTGCTCTGAACATTTTATAAAATCTGTGAAGGAATTTATAGAAATCCCAGTCAGTCTCTGACTTCCTCAGAACCATCTGGAACTCTTCACCCAAGGACTACAAAGCCTCCACTATGGTTAGCAACCCTGGAGTCGTTTCTCCAAATGGAAATCTAATCCATAGGCTTTGTTTATATATGAACCTAATCTGTACTTGACATGGAAGTAAATAGCTAGATGATTTTAAATTTTACCTTAAGAAGTCCCAAATGCCATGTGACAGTGTTTTCATTTTCTTGGGAGTATAGACTACACCTTGGATGTGGAAGGGAATGCTCTGTCTTTAAAGCTACAGGGAAGACAGAGGTAAGGATGACAAAGGCTGAGGAGTGGGCAGCCTCAAGGAGTTGTAGCAGCAGGGATGATGGCGCCTCCCTAAAGCATTTCTTGTGCTCATGATCTTGGATCCGTTATTTCAGCTTTGGAGCATTTAGCTCAAGGAATAATAATGCACAAATATTCAGCTGTAAAGGTATTTGTTGCAGTTCTACTTAACCATGTTGAAAACAGAAGTGTTCTTGATAGAGAACTGATTTGTGGTTATTAATAATGCCAGGGGATGGGGGTATGGAGAGATGGCTCAGTGGTTAAGAGCACTGGTTGCTCTTTCAGAGGACCAAGGTTCAGTTCCCAACACCCATATGGTGGCTAACAACCATTCAAAACTCCAGTTCCAGATGACCCATCGCCCTCTTCTGGCCTCTTCACGTATTGCACAACAGGGGTGTACTTACATACATGCAGGCAAAACACTCATACACATTTTTTTTCTTTAGTTAAAGGAAGTTAATCTCACAGGGTCTGGGTGTGGTAGAGCATGCCTGTCAATCCTGTACTTGGGAGATGGAAGTGGGAGAATCAAAAATTCAAGGTCAACCTCTGCTACATAGCAAGTTTAAGGCCAGCCTGGGCTAGATGAGACTCTGTTTTAAAAAAAAAAACAAACAAACAAACAAAAAACCTAAATAAGTAGATAAATAAAAATTAAACCAATAATAAAAAGGCATGTGAAATATACAGACGTTTTCCTTCTGTGTCAATGTGTTAGAGTTTTAGGACTCATCGTATAATTTGGTCTTATAGTTTGCCCTTTTACAGATGAGTATACTGAGGCAAACAGTGTTTTACTTCACACGCAAAGGTGCATGAGGAACTCAGCACCCTTCCATACCACAGCTCAAGCTTCTCTCATTATCTATACTTGTACACAAATATCAGGATTCACAGTGGCCATTTTATCATCCTGAATTATAATCTGGATGACCATATGAATCACAGGCAAATTATGGTGTCTTATTCATTGAAAAAGCAGTTTATTTGAAAAAGCTGTCTTGAACAGGCCTTGTCAGATGGAAATATAAGAATCCCATACATTCTAAGACAGAGGCAAGGTAAGGATATGAGGCCGCCCAACAGAAATTCCTAATGGCTATTAGTGATGGGTTTGAGTACTTGCTCCTACAACTCTGCCTTTTCCTCAGCTTCTCCCTGTCTCTTCTGTTATCTCCTGCAAAGTTTCAAGTTTCCAGGTACAATGATTAATCTCACCTCCATAGGATGTATAGGTCCAGTCTCAGATACTGATTTAATCTCAAGGAAAGAACAGACACAAGCCCAGCTAGGGCCAGTTAGCTAGCTCTATTCCAGTCAGCCAGGGCCAGGCACTTAAGTTCTGTGGAACTGGTTCTACAAGCCAGCAAGTAGAGGAAAGTTCTGCTGGCCTAAGTCCCGGTGCTGTATTTTGTCTATAAAAATTGTCAATATGGAGTGAAAATGTTGAGAGGGGCCCACATCAAGGTAGTAACAATGTCTCTATCTATCATGTTTGTTTCACTTTTGCCTCCCTATGTGTCCTAAATTTTCAACAGCATATATATGTCCCTTTGTACTAAGAGAAAAGAAACCCAGCCTCCATGAAGATTAAAGGTGAATACCACCACGGGTGGCACTTGGAGACTAAAGGCCCAGATGAAAAGTGTTTTTAGTGGTGATGGAATGCAGGAAAGGCTTACCAAAGAAAAAACAGCAAACCTCACCTGAAGTCCTAGGATTAGAGCGAGCCCTCCTCCATAGGAAGATGTCAAAGCTGTACCTGGTGGAGATGGCTGGACACTGTGTACCAGGGCCTGATGTCCTCTGACTGTCTGGCCACTGTCTGCTAGGTTAAGACAGATGAGAGCAGAGAGGGAAAGCATAATACACATGGAAAATAAGACACTGTTCTAGAAGACAGGGGACAGGAGCCATTAAGGGGGAAGGCAAAATAAAATAAATATGTATTGCAAGCAATCAACTTAGGAATGAGATGAAAGGGTTCATCATTCTGCAATAAATAGAGAAGGAGACAAAAGCTAGTTTCTCATACACAGAAATAGAGGACATAGAGGCTAGCCTCCCATACACAGAAATAGAGAAGGAGACAGAGGCTAGCCTCTCATACACAGAAATAGAGGAGACAGAGGCTAGCCTCTCATACACAGAAAGGATGAAATCATGGTCACAGGACATTCAGGGACAGGGAAGATTTTCACAACTGTAGTTGAATAATGCATTCAAAAGAAAAAGCAGTTGGTGGAACCCAAATGAAGGAGGGAAAGAGCAGTAACAAGCATGTAAGTTACTTTGAACATACACATAGGCTTGAAGAAAGCTGGCTGGAACACCTTCTCCAGAGTTAGAGGATATTAGCCTCTGTGTCTCTGCATCCTGATGGCCTTCAGGTCTCTCCAGTGCTAAGTGCCCACAGGTCTCATGGTGTTATGCTTATGACCTTTATGCATTAAAGTGTTTTTGTCTTTTTGAGTCAGTCTTGCTATATATAGCCCAGGTTAGCCTCAAACTCAAGATCTTCCTGTCTCAGCCTCCTCAGTGCTATGATTATAGGTGTGTATGACTCCATACAGCTATACCCTGTATACACTCAGTTATCACCTCATTCCCCTGCAGATGAAAGTTTCGTTCTTTTCCACTGAACATACACCAAATTCCATTTTTGTCTTTGAAGTGCTAGGGATGGAACATAGGACCTTGTGTATGCTGGACAAGTGGTGTACCACTGAGCTATAATCCCAGTCTCTTACTATACATTTATAGTTCCAAGTAGGCAGATACTCTTGGAGTTTTGGAGTTGGGGGTAGCTGATATCCTGGGTAGATAGCTTAGAAGTTTTAACATGTATACAAGTGCTATAGAACGTCTCAATTCTAGAGGTGCCCACCCCTTGAAACTGAGCTGATCTTATGACAGGTGAAACGATGGGGTATATAACTCAGCTACACCAAAGGGATGATTCCGTTTCTATGTTGTTCTCTTAGGACATTCATTTTTGGAATCCTAAGAAACCATGTAAGAAGCATAAGGCTGAGATGCTGAGGAGGCTCAAGCTGTGGGGAATGACCTCATTTTGTTGTTTCACCAAACATCCTCAGCCCAGGTTGCAGCAGTGGCCAGCCAGCATCAAGCATCAGATACATGAGGAAGAAAGCCTTAGAGAAGCCAGCGTCTGCCACCTGCCAGCCTCAACCTCATGAAAGACTTAGGAGACCACCCAGCTGATCCAGGTTGACACTCAAAACCATGATTAAGCATGATACAGTGAAAGCTTTGGTTTTACATTAGTAAGTTTTATGGTGCTGTAAAGAGGTCAGACATACTTGGTTCTCAGTAAAGATTTACTAAATTTATTTCCAAAGCAAACAGGGAAGTCAACTTTGTCTGGACTTTTTTCTCCTTTTTGTCTTCTATTGTTTTTTATTCTCTTTCTGTCTCTCTCTCTCTGTCTTTCTCTATATATCTGTCTCTGTCTCTGCCTCTCTCTCTGTCTCTCAATCAAGGTCTCCCTCTCTCTCCATACTTATATAAAAAAGTCTCCGATTTCTCTTTGTATGTGTGTGTGTGTGTGTGTGTGTGTGTGTGTGTGTGTTCACAAAGAAACTCCATTTTAAAAGAGCCTAACTAGTCTCATTTCCCTTTTCTTTGCTGACTTCATTCCCCCTCTCTAAAGTATCTTTGAATCTTCTGTGTAGTTTTTAGGTCATAAAATCAGGAACAAGATACTCTGCCCCAGTGATGCTCTTGGCTCTGAGGTCACCTCATCTGGAAGGCACTGTTGTTTTTGGCCACCTTTGCCTCTTCTCTTCTTGTCTGTGTTCTGCCCATCTGCTGCAGGAACTCCCACTCCCTTTCCTGGGGAGTCCAGGAGGTCTGCAGACGGCAGCTGCATCAAGAGTCTTGGGAAGGCAGCAAGCAGGGTGGTCAGAAGAGCTTCAAACCAGGCAGTGTAGGTGGCAAGGCTCAGACACGGTGGCCTAGAGATCTGCCTGGCTTCAAGGGGGAGTGACTCACAATGCTGGCTGAGCAGCTGATAAAGCATAAAGACTGAAGGACATGCAGAAAATGGACCAGCGATTTTCCTCCACCCCCTGTGTGGAGGGGAGTCTACCTCCAAGGGGTGTGCTGGATCACCACCTTGGAGGGTCAGCCCACAACAAGCCTATGTGAGGACTTGTCAACACATCCAGGCCCCTGCACAAGCACACTCGATGCAAGATGAGCACAGGATGCCTCAGTAGAGGAATGAAGAAGCTACCCCAGGGACAGCAAAGACAGTACTAAAAGGACCGTGTACAGGGTTGGCTGGCCAAGCTAGCAGCAGGCAAAACCGTGTCATCTCAGGTCAAGGAGAAAGCCCCACAGCCCAAAATAGCTGCCCTCCTGAGTTGCCAGAGCATCTAAAATTATACTATTGAAGATTTATTCCTCTGCACACCTCACTTTGGTTGGGGTTGACCTGGGAGGGACCCACAGAATGTCTTCACATAAAGGTGCAAAAGGCCTGACAGTCCCACACAGTTATTCAGGGCTGGGAAAGGAGAGAGGTGTTGAAAGGGCAGGAACCAGGCAGAGGAAGTGCCTGTGAGGGACAGCAAAGGGCAACTTCTCCTATTTCAGACTTTCACCCAGAAGGAGCTTGACCCGCAGCTCCATCCTACAACAGAGGCCCAAGCAATTTGCCAGTAAATTTGAACCATGCGTGTAAACAATCCTAATAATTTATTCCTTGAAATGCCTTTATAATGCATTATTATGCAGAGCTGCACATGCCTCTACTTCAAATTGCCTCAGTGGAAAAAAAAGAAGTACATTAAGGGGCAATTAAAAAGAATCACGAGAGGCTACATGAGGAAACCATATATGCCTACCATACTGGAACTTGGTGGGAGAAAGCCAAGCTCAGGTAATGAGGCCAAAGTCTGGTTTCCAGGGGCAAATTCCCTCAGAAATTCAAGTGAAGATTCTGTCTTTATATGCAGACGTTCAGTTAACCTGACCCCAGAAGATTAAGCAGTAAACAAAATAAAAGCAAACAATTGCTATTTGAAATCTACCTCCAGTCCATTGTATCAACAAACAAGAACTCTATGCCATGTGATTCCATTTTTAAAATCCTTAAGAAATAAGACTACAATCTTGAGAAGATGAGTTCTCCCTGTCTATGTCAGCTCTAAGGCAGAGTGCTAGCAGGATGTCACTGGTGGGCTGTCAGTAGAGGCAGAGTTAAAATAAGGAATTGAGAAAGGTGGGAAGAATGAAAGACTGGATACCCAGTGCACCTGTGGATAGGGCTTATGGCCCATGCCTAAGGTATATCCTCTGTAGGAACAACCACTTGCAAGAATAACCAGTCTCAGAGCTGGGGCTGTAGTTTAGTTGGGAAAATACTTGCCTAGCATGCACAAAGTCCTGAGTTCTATCTCCAGCACTGAATAAATGGGAGGGGCAGTACACAGCAGACAACTAGACAGGTGGATGCAGAAGGATCAGGAGTTCAAGGTCATCCTCAGCTATGTAGTGAGTTTATGCAAGCCTGAACTACGTGAGACCGTGTGTAGAAAACAGTATGAAAACAAAACCAAATTTCTAGACCATTTATGCCACTCGACAGCTTATACAGAGTTTCCACATAATGTTATCTAAATTCTCAAAACCCAGGAAGGAAGCAAACGTTCTTACTTTTATGAAGAATTAGAGCACTAGGCAGCCTACAGAAGGTCATGAAGCTGACTAGTCAGGAGCTCAAGTCCTGCAACTGGACTCTCCCGAGCTAAATCCCTTGCTCTTTCTACTCTTAACACTCTTCAGTGTTACAACAAGCATTGGAGATTCATTACTCCTGAATCTACTGAGTCATTTTCTATAGGATCTTTTTAACTGAGACGTCCTTCACAACCTTGATTCATTCACATGCTCAACAAATGATGGAACCACATCTACTGCTGGGTGCTTGCTTGCCTTCATGAGATGTCACACAGATGACTCAGTCACTGGGCCCAGCTGCCCTTTTTGCAGTTTGCATCTAACCCCATGGCCTAAGGTGGCCCTGGCATCCTTTCCCTTCACTCTTTGAACTATCCTATAACATAGTCATCCTTCAGTATCATGGTGATTAGTTCAAAAGCCTCCAAAGACCCAAAGTCTCACAATATTCAAGTCCCTTTATTACACGGTATGGAATTGCATATAACTTAGGTAATTGGAGCATGTACTGTAACCATTTCTACATAACTTGCAATACTTAATGCAATGTAAAAGCTATATAAATAACTATTGTGCTACGTTGTTGAGAAGAAAATGGTAAGAAACCAAGTCTGGTTCTATTTGAGGAGGCAAGTGGAGCCCATGGCTATGGAACCATCCAAAACTGAATTTCATATATTTACTCACTATTTTACTGCCAATTTCCCTCTCTAGGAAAATCATGTCCCTCTGAACAATGTGTCAGTCTTATTCAAAGCTGTCTCTCCAAAACTGAAGCAGGTCCTACACAAATAAGTACTCTGTAAATATTTGTCTAATAAATTACAATGAACACTAAGGAAAGTTTTTTGGCCAATGTTTGCTATGTGTCTCAAGTAGCATAAAACCACTTATTCAAATCATTTCACTTTTCACTATTATAAGGGACAAAATATAGAGAGAAGACAGGGTTTTTTGTTTTGTTTTGTTTTGGTCTTTTTGAGACAGGGTCTCCCTGTAGACTCAGTTGTCCTGGAACTCACTATGTAGACCAGGCTAGCCTTGAACTCATAGAGATCTGCCTGCCTCTGCCTCCCGAGTGCTGGGATTAAAGGCATGTGCCACCGTGCCGAAGACAGGGTTTTAATAATAGTTAAGAAAATGCTGGGGAGAATTAAAGCTCAGTTTGAAATGTCTTTATCCTGTGCCACTTATGGCAAGAGCAAGAGCCACATTGCAACTTTAAAAGGCAACAAATTTAAAGGAATAAAGGAAATACTTTTTAAAGCAGCATTTAATCTACCTTTGGAATTCACTGCTGCAGGATATTATTGAAGTAAATAGTCTAGCAAGATTCAAGAAAGGATTAGACATTTATATGGATAGGAATAATATTGGCAGTTACACTAACTAGGTTAAAAAGTTACAAGGCATGTCCGTCCTGGGCTCCAGGGCATAACTGTTCACCAGCTGAAGTGAGGAAGGAATTTCCCCTGTTGATCCAGCCTTGTGTAATTGACCAGATGCATGAATTCCTGTATTTTTGCTGTCTTCTGTAACGTAGGCAGAGACCACTGCCGAGGGAAAGTTCCTGAAATAGACAGCCAAGTGACTGCTAAGTGTGGCATAGAGAGTGCACATGGAGTCTTTGCATTTTAGCAGGATGTCACTGGTGGCCTTTTAGTAGAGGCAGGGTACCTGAGAATTTTTTTCAATTTCAGGAAATGGAAATGGTAAAAATAATTTCCATCCTTGAGATGATGAAAACATCTCATACGATGAAGTCATGAGCCGGTCATAATTTCATTAGGAGCACGGGGGAGAGCTCCAGGAGGCTGCCAGCACACATCCAGAACCCTGTGCATCAGGTCCCTCTTGGAATCTCATGCATGGCATCATCCACCCCGTTTTTGTGTCGTCTAAAGCTGTTATGTCTTACACGTGCACTTAACACAGATATATTTAACCAAAATCCCTTTCCTCTGGTGTGCTAAGAAAAACCACTCAAAAGACCGTCCATTCACCTTGCTAAGCTTTATTCTTTGGCACAGAATCAATTACGCTGCCAGGCAAAAGCTTTGTTGATACTGCTGTGTACTTTTTTACTTTCCCATGGAAAACCTGAGGGCAGGTTTTAGCTGTGAACTTAAACTCAAATGTCCAAATAAACATGACTTTATGTGAAAGAATGTTCTGAAGGGGCGGTGAGATGGCCCAGCAAGTAAGATGCTTGCCATCAAGCCTAAAGAACAAAATGCGATCCCCAGACCCACAGGTGAAAGGACAGAACCGATGTCCAAAAATTGTCCTCTGACCTCCCCAGAAATAAATAACTAAAATGTAATATAAAATAGGATTTAAGCATTTTAAAAACATCGTACCATGGTGGGCATGGTCTCACACACCTTAATGCCACTACTCAGGAGGTAGAAGAAGGTGGATCTCTGTGAGTTCCTGGTCTATATAGTAAGTTTCAGACTAGCTAAAGGCTACAGGAAGACCCTGTCTCAAAAACAGAAACTAAGAATTGATATCACAAGGAAAATGCTGAAACGTATTATCATTCTTACGTTATACTTCAGTCATCCAGGAGTAAAAGACATTCTGAAGAAACTACCCATGCTTGAACTGTTAGGAAAAGGACCTCGCCACTAAACTGTCTCATAAAAATATTCTGCAAGCCAAACTAGAAAAGGAAGCTTTAACTTAAAACCCTCAAACCAGCAATGAATCTTAAAGTAAATAGATATACCGCAAGATGTTACTGATATATATTTTTTTCTGGAGAAATAAACCATAAATTCCATGAATAGTTTCAGATATGTTCTCACACAAAGTAAGTTTTTAAAAAACACTGTTCTAGACCTCAGCCAAAAGAAACTTCTCAAACAATCTAGACACAGTCTTTTCAAAGACCTTTGGACCACAAGTATGACTTCTTCCTTTGAGCTTCCTTTCAATTGGCAGGATATCAATTAGAATCTCATAGCTGAAGATCATTCATGTAGTGCTTAAATCTCATCCAGAGGAAAGGCTTTAACCATTGAAGTCTGCTATTGGCTGTTTTGCTAATTACTAATTTGTTAATTAATAATTTTGTTCATTGTAATTTGTTAGTTGCAGGTAAGACTGTAAGTTTGGCTGTTCTCTCTGGACTTAAGCTTTCCTGTTTGCTTTTTTACATGGCTATTATAAGAATATAAGTAGTCTCAAAACAATTTTTTAAAGATTTAAGGGCTAGGATGTAGCTCAGGTAGCCAGTGCATGCATGAAGCCCTAGATTTGTTCCCCAGCACTGCATAAATTTGTCATGGTGTAGTCACAGTACCCAGGGATGGAGGCATGAAGATCCAAAGTTAGGGTCCTCCTTGGCAATTTTGCAAGTTTGAGGCCAACCTGAGATACGACCCCATCAAAGAAGAAAGGGAAGGAAGGAGATAGGGAAGGAAGGAAAAAAAGAAGGAAGGAAGGAAGGAGGGAGGGAGGGAGAAGGAGGGAGGGAGGGGGGAATAGTGAGGGAGAGGAGGGAGAAAAGTAAAGGGAGGGAGGAAGGAAGGAAGGAAGGAAGGAAGGAAGGAAGGAAGGAAGGAGAAAAAGAAAATTGGAAAGGGAAGGAAGGGACGGAGGGAAGAAGGGCGGGAGGAAGGAGGAGAGGGAAAGAAAGGGGAAGGTAGTGAGATATATGTTAGTGTAGTTGCTGGGTTTTGCCGAAGATCCCTATCACAACAATATGGGCACATCTATTTCACTGCTCCTTACTGAGAAACGAAAATTAGTATAAATAAGGGTTAAAAGAAAATAGGAAAAAAGCAAGAAGAAAGGGAGGCCTGAAAGGAAAAACAGGAAAAAACATTAACTTTAAAAAGACAGTGTGCTCGGAGGCTTTCATGTGTTTCCAGATCTAGGGGGAAGAGTCTGTGACTAGCACAAATTCCCATTTGCATGCCCTGGGCCGGGTTCCTCCCCAGTGCTTTCTCACAGTAAAGTACTGCACCTCTAAGAAAAAATCTCAGGGTAAGGGAGATGGTACCGTGATAAGAAGGCCTACTGAGTAAGCAGGAGGACCTGAGTCAGGCCGTGTTGGCCTGTAATCTCAGCCCTGGGGGTAGGGGTGAGGTACAGGACAGGAGGTTGTAGGAATGTGAGCTATAGGGAGGCACGCTGATAGCCTTTCTTCACTCCCACTCACAGGCATACACCACACATGCCCACACACAATAAAAAAGAAAAGCATTTATCCTGTCGTGACTAACCTTATTACTTCCTGGCTGCATGAAGTCAGACGGGAAGCGTGGTTTCTTGGTCTTCTGTCAGATGTCCAGTCCTCTCTATGAAAGCTAGTGGCTCCGCTGTTTACCGGCGACATAATGATGGCGCCCACATGATCAATCCCAAGGGGAAATGGGACCTGGTGAAACCAACATACAAATATTTTCCTGCGAGGTGGAATAAGAGAGCGTGGCACAGCCCACATGTGACCACAAGTCACCGGAGGCGTAACCCGATGAGGCCTATCACTTGAGCTCTGAAGGGATAATCTGTAGGAGCAGTTGGTTTGTGCAGCTTTTCAAGAGCCTTAAATAATACCTGGCTTTGTGGGGAGAAAAGGAGAAGAAAAAGAGAGCACTTGGGTGTTCAGTGCTGAATTTACTGTCTGGGAAAGGGAGAAGGCAAACAATGCTGAAATAGAAGTTTTCTGACAGGAGGAAATCAAATAAATGGTTTCCTTCATCTGCACAAGGACATCCTGCTCATACTAAGCCTGAACTCAAGTGCGGTCCACACAAACTTTGTTTTAGAAGATGCCTGGCCCTCCTGCTCATCCACGTCTGATGAGAAATCTCTTTGAAGCTGATGTGAGTGTCGTGGTTCATTCAGGAGTTTCTTCTTGCTCCATCATCACCCTGAAACACTCACAGGAAAGCCTCAAATCATAGGTGGGCTTTGCACATGATATGGCAAAAATCCCAGGGTCAGATGCTAGCTGAAAGCCTTGTGAGGATCAGATGCTCCAGCATGGGAACCATTAGTGTGGCTTTGTGTCCTGGCTCCACTGACCTCTCCACACCTACCCAAGGAGCACAGCAACAATCAGGGACCATGGTGAGAGGAATATGGATTCCCATCAGTGACTGCCTAGGTAACCCTATGCAAGCACTTAACCTCTTTAGACCCCTGCCTCCGATTTCTTTAATGGAGACAGTAATAAGTGCATGACAGAGTTATGGGGAGGGAAATACCAGCTCCTGGTACAAGGGAGACTTTGTGTATACATACTGTATGCAAATGCACATGTGCATGTGGGACTTTTTGAAAACCAATGGCTCCTCTCCATCTTCATAGCTCACAAGGTGAATTCTGAACAGTCAATCAAGAAAGGAAGGAAAGAAACATATTTTCTTCTCCAACAAGTAAAAGCAATTAAACGTCAAATATTAACTGTTCCTGGGAGTAAATTTTTTTAATGGGTTAAAGGCTCGGCCATTATAGACCTCCAATATGTAATTTCTAAGAAAGGACCAGGTAATATATTTTTTTTAATTAAGTGGAAGATAAAATGCTGGAACGATGTATCCCTTCAGAAAGCACTTTTTTATCCATTTTCAATGGCTTCCAATTGCATCATGCCTTTTAAGAGGCCCAATTTGTTTAACAGCACTTTATTTTAAACCTTCACTTGTGAAAAGCATTGATTTATGATACCGCTGATTAAAGCCACGGTGTCTGAAGCAATAATGATTTCAATTACAGAACTTCCACCAGTGTGCATTATTCTGATTTTCTCTCTGTTCATACCACGTTTTTATTCACTAAAGAAGGGGGTCTGAGTAGATGATGTAATTTTAAAAAGTCCCTGGACTAATTTAATATCCGAAAAGAGTGAATGGACAGATGGACTGATGTCCCATTTCGGATGATGGCAATGTATTGTATTTTAATATGCTCTGACAAACTCCTGAACAGCTCCCTGGTGAGCTCCTACCCGATATCATTAGGGTTATTTAGTGCTTCAATCCCACTCAATCCTCACTGGAGCCACAGTGAAGTAGGAGGAACGTGCACACTAGATTCACTCCAAGCCTAGTATTTAGAATCGTGCTTTCTCTTTTCATTGGGCTTGAGGAAATGATTTAGCTCACATTTGGATCTTTAACTTGCTCAAATCCAATGAAAACACATACACTGAACACTTGTCAGTTCTAAGGGCCTGTGTTGCTCAACTTTACATTGCTCTAACAAAATACCTGAGAAAATTAACTTTTAAGGAAGAAAGGTTTATTTTGGCTCACGGTTTTATCAGTGTCAGTTCATGATCATGTCCTGTTGCTTTGGGCTTGTGATGGTACAGAACATCGTGGTAGGAACATGTGTCAGAGGAACCTGATTTCCATATGGCCCCTGAAAGCATACAGAGAGAGGAACAGAGACAGACAGACAGACAGACAAAGACAGAGACAGACAGAGGCAGATAGATAGAAAGGCAAGCCTTCCAGTGATCTCACTTCTTCCCACTAGGCCCCACCTCCTAAGTGCTACATAACTTGCCAATGGTCACATGATTTAAAGACTAAGCCCTGCACAACACAGGCCTTTAGGAGACACTCCAGATTCAAACTATAGCAGAGTCCTAAAAGACCAAAGCCAGCCCAAAACCATGAGCAGGGGAATGCTACCCATGCATCAACGCAGCATGTGACCTAACAGAGGGGCCATAATGAAGATATTCCAAATCCACACTGTGCTAGCAGACTCTTGAGACAATGCGTTGTAAGGAGTTGAGATTTCTCCAGGAATCTCATACAGGGGCAAAGAAAAAGCCTAGGAGCCTGGAGCCAATCAGAGGGGGAGCTTGTCTTCCAGAAATTTCACACAGGTTTGACAATTTGGTTGTAGGAGAGACTGGAGTTCTAGCAATGATGACCAGAGAAACCACACCTTGACCAGACTGATTAGCCATGCATCTATCTTGCCCTCTTTTTAAACCTAAACCTCTGTAACCTTAAAGGCAAGGGGTGGGGTGGGGAGTGTCACTGGACATCTTTGTCCCTCTTCACAGTGTGGCCACATTGAATAAATTTCCTTTTATTGCTTTGACTGTTACTTTTTCTCTTTAATTATTTATTGAGGATAAGTGACAATCTTGGTTTGTTAGGGCTTCCAAGGTTCAAACTCTGACCCTACCTCCAGTCACATTTTAAAAATTATTTTATTTATTGAGGTTTTTTAATCTTATCAATATTTTGATTTATTTATTTTTTTAATTATTTAATAACCATGTGATCAGAAGAAGCATTTCATTACAGCATTAACATAGTCAATAACAATTTCCAGAGCAAAGATGCATCTCTTTCAAAATTGGCTGTAAATTTTCAGGTTCACTGTTGAAGTAATACAGTTATACAATATTGAACTCAGAATAAACCCTATAAGACATAAATTTGAATGAGGTTTTAACCTTTAAAAAAGATCCCCATTTCATTTTAAAATATACTGTTTCATACAGAAAAACTCATTTTTAATGTCACCAACACTTAGATGTTTGGACATGCATCTCTAATCTCTATGTATCTTATTATTACTAGTCACTGTCGGTTACTTTCTGAGAGCCACCTGAGCATGGATATAAAGTCATCAGGTAGATTTCAATGGTAATGTGTTTCACCTCTACTAATTAACATGGAGCACATTTTTATGCTTCTTCCCCAAATATAACTCTTTTTTAATTTGTTGAATTTTTATGTTATTGTTTTTTTATTTTATGTGTATGAGTGTATTGCCTACATGTGTGTAAGTACACCCATGTTGTGCAAAGCCTGCAGAAGCCAGAAGAGAGCATCAGATGCCCTGAAACTGGAGTTACAGACAGTTGTTAGCTGTCATGTGGGTGCTGGGAATCGAACCTGGGTCCTTTGGAAAAGCAGCAAGTGTTCTTAATCACTGAGTCATCTCTCCAGTCACATCTTTTTTAAGAAAAGTTTCACTGTATAGCTCGGACTAGCCTCAAACGTATTGTGTAGGCCAGGATGGCCTCAAACTCCCAATCCTGCCTCAGGCTCCCAAGCGCTGGGATTATAGGCATGCCTCGCCACTTCTGGCCCATGATTCACACTTATGAAAGGTGACAGACAGTAAAGGCAGGCTACTCCTGATTCCCAGAAATATGAACCACAGAACCATACCTTCAGATGTTTCAAAGAAAACCAGAAATTCATATTGTTATATGAAGGTAAAGTTTCTTGATTTTTAAGTTCGGCAAAATACTAGCCAAATGCAGCCTAAAACTGTCTCTGAGGTTCTTCCTCAGTGCACAAGTGGTTAATCCTTCCAGTTACTGGAAGATGCTCTGCTATAACTCAAAAATTAACAGAGTGGGGTTGGGGATATGGCTCGGTGGGTAAGAGTGCCTGCTGCACAAACACGAGAACCTGAGCTTGGATCCTGGTACCCACATAAACAGTTGAGTGTAGTTGCATGTGTCCCTATAACCCCAGTCCTGTAGGGGACAGCGACAGGAAAATTGCTGGGGCTTGATGGCTGTTAGCCTAGCTCCAGTTTCAGAGACCCTGTCTCAAAGGATAGAGAAATAGTGCAGGCTACCCAACATCCTCCTCTGATCTCTGCACCTGTGTACACATGTCTATATACATTACATTTACACACGTGCATACATGTTGTCACTCATACACATTACACACAAATACACACATTCTATCATACACAGACACACAAAGTTAATAAAGTATTTTTATTCTGCTGCTTCAAAAACAGTTAGAGGACTCTGTTATGGACCCAAAAGCAGGTGGCAAGTACTTGGGCTGCAATACAAAAAAACTCGAAAAAACAAACAAACAAAAAAACGATACCCATTATTCACCTCAGAGGAACTGGTGTTTGTATCTATATGAACTATGAAGGATTTGAGGGTTTGAAAATTTTTTAATGCAACCTAACATTGAAGTCCAATCTATCACATTTATTTTTAGGTAAGAACCTCCTCTGCTACCCTTCAAATAAATTAGTTTGTTCCTATGCTCTGATTTGAAACCCCATTTTAATTTGAGAACTAGTCCTGTGAATATGCAAGTCCATGTAGGATACATTGCCATTAAAATCCCCAACAGCAACTGGAAGGGAAAATTCCAATCACACCTTGATAGAGTTTTTCTCTGTCAAATCAATGTTACAGATTTCTTAATTACTCACTGATATTAACTAGGCCCTTCCACAATTTAAATCTAGTTCTTAATCTCCATGATTCTACGTGCCATACTTTCTACGAGTGCTGGTCAGCTAAGGCTGTACACATTAATCTTTCCAGAAAATTATCTTTGCATTTTTTTTGAAGGACTAGATGCCCCAAGACACAAATAAAAACATTCAGGCCCAGTCACTGATTTTTGTAGCTTACCCACTTGAAAATTATGTCCAAAATTGCTTTTTGGAAGAAAATCAGATCATGGTTAAGATTCTATTCTTATTAAACTTTTGTGATTATTTTTCAGACTCTTCCTTGAAATGCTTCAGAGTGCTCCTCATTGAATTGTGTGTGGGCTCCCTCTTTTCCTTGCAAATCTATTCGTTACCTCCTGTGGGCTTATTACCTGAAGTAAAAGCTCTCAAACATCACCCCTGTGAGCAGGACTTCAAAAAAGCCAGCACAGGTGGCACACTGGCTGAACTGATCTGAACACAGCATCTGATCCATTCTCTACTTTAATAATGGGCAATCATAGAGCTCATATCTTTATCTGCATAGCATTGCCAGCCATACCCTTGCACACTACTGTCTTTCCTTCCATCCATCCCCATAGTGACCCCTGAGCATCTTCCCAGTGTGCATTCAATCATAACTCACAGACTCTACCTGCTTTGGGAGCTAAAGGTTGTAGAACAGCTGAACCTTCTGGCTTCATGTACAGGGCTGACCAGTCTTACAAGATCATTGACTTTCTTAGATGTCTCTTTGGTGAGTCTTCTTCAGAGCCTTCATGTGAAAAGAGAGAGAGAGAGACAATTGACCAAGGAGAAGTGACTTGCCCAATGTGCACTGCTTCCCTGTGATTTCTGGTCTCCTGCTCATTCCTTTTTCTCACAGCCATCACTGACATGATTCTTAAAGTAGAACTTTACTTCGGCTTCACCATCAGTACTAATTTATTGGAAATACTACACATGCACGGTAGCAGTGCTCTAAGACTGCTGGGGAATTCAGAGCAAAGAATCAAGTCCAAAGAGCTGATGTGATACTAAGTTCACTCCAGGCATCAGCAGTCATACTTACTCCTAGTCACGCTGCTGGAATGGTTAGGCATCCTCACACACATATTTAAAATACTAGCTACAGTTTACATGTATTTCCAATACCCTTGTAGACCAATAATGTTCAATAATCTGAGCTGAAACTATAAGTGGTAATCAAACCCTTTACAGAAGTAAGTTCCAAGGTTTTATTTATTTATTTATTTATTTAATGTGGTCTTCCAGGAAGCAGCCTCTGGACATAACTACAGAAAATTAACACAATAAGTAAAGCATTATAGAACAGCTATTAACTGATTATGCTAATAAAAACCAAATGGGGGCCTCAATTCTGCCCCTGTGAGAAGGCAAGACAGATAAAATAAACAAGAAAAAAAATGCTGTAGAGGATACTTAATTTTAAACAGTAATAATACAGATACCTCCTACCACATTAAAATATACAGATTTCTATCTTCATTGGGGAAATAGAAGAAAATTCTTATACTGCCTCCTTAAAATCTAAGTTTTATACTAATAGGGGTATTCACTAGGCTAACAAATTGGAAAAATTAAAGAGTGCTGGCAAGTTTCTTAAATGCTAGGCACACGGGTATGATTATTTAATTCACCATATTATCTGAATATCTCCCTCAGAAAAAGGCAGGGTTGCCACATCCAAAAGTCTTGCTCCAGCAGCTTGGAACAGCAAGTCAGGTCCAAGGAAAACCAGCAGACAGAGGAAGAAGGGAAGAAGACTATCAGTTTAACTCTACCCCCAGCACCTCACTTTCTGCTGCCTAAACCCTGAAATTCTTGTGTGTACTTGGGGTTAGTTCTGTGTAGAGAAGGGTCATGGTGGAAAGGGGTCTTTATTTTCCATTTGTTATCTAAAGCGTGGTCCATATACCTCCCTTCAAATCTAATAGACCCAACAGTAACTGTATAAGTACCTGCTAGGTGACACATGTCAAACTAAATGCTTAATGGAAGTTGTCTGTAATTCTTGCATTATCTCACAATTCTGAGGTGAAGACATGCAAGTGGAGGGTGACACAATGACATGTTTAAGGCCCCACCACCATTAGGCTGGCCCATTCTAAAGGCATCCACCATTCTGCTTCCCATAGGCATCCCCAGTTTTATCGCCAACTGTTGCTGCAGGACTCAGTTTTTCTTTTTTTCTCGCTCAGTCTCTTCTCACTGATTGTTTTAACCAGTCTAACCCAGGAACCAATTCTTTCTGCATGGCATATGCAAAACTCTGGGTTATTTTTACCTCCCACTGGCAAAAAGTCAGCAAATTCAAATGAAATGATAATTTCTATGTGAGAAAATAGTTTAGCATTTCCTTAAAATGCAAAAATAGAAAATGTTATGCAAGATACTAACTTTTAACTTGGCAGAAAATAGCCTGGTAGTTTCATATGTAATAAAACAAGGGCAGCTCAGATCTTTACTATCTGGGCATTAAAGGAGGGTTCTACTGCCAGTGGGCAATGGACATTTAGCATGAAAAGAAGAATCAACCGTTATATGCAGGGGGTATTTATATGCACAGAGAACACTCAGGTACAAAACACATCAGATTTATTCAGCATTTGGAAAAATGGCCTCAAAGGCATCCTGTGGGGCAGCAAACTGAAGACCGAAGAGCGGTGATTTAAAGTTAAATACGAACACTAGAGCTCACCAGAAACACAATGTGTTCAGGTCTGTAGACTTAAGAGTGAAACACTGGAGGCTTTTCCAAAGAACAGTACTTTAAATGGTACGGGATTTCTAGTCTTCCTCAATAAGACAGGGAAAAATAAAGAATTTCTATATTTGGGGGGAGGTAGGGAGACAGAAAAATCATTGTTTACATTTGATAATATTACCTGCCTATATTATTCAAAAAAATCCACTCCCAGAACAGAACTCAGTAAGGAAGAACTTATATTACTAGATATGAAAGCATAGTTAAAATAACAGAAAAGGAAGGGTTGGGGGAAAGTAGAGACAAAAATGATAACACATAAAAACCCAGAAAGAGGGACACTAACATACAATACTTAGATTAGTAAAGAGAAGTTGTATTAAATGAATTCTTACCACATGATCTAAACAAACTGCAGAGAAAAGAGAGATTTAAATGTTTCAAAAGTAAAAAGTGCCACTTCAAAAGTCCTAGAAGATAAAGCAGGTTAATAATCCCTCACCATGGGATGCACAAGTCTAACCAATCCTAAATGCAAAGGAAGAAAGGAAAATATACACACACTTACTGTGCATAATGCATTAAGAACTCAGTGACAGAACAGAAAGTGCTCACAGTATCTGATAGTGAAAGGGTTAAGATCACTTGGTTGATATTGATTGATGATTGATTGATTGATTGATTGATTGATTGATTGGAGACCAGGTCTTACTTTGTAGCTCAGGTTGGCCTTGACCTGTGAGCTATCCTCCTACCTCAGCCTCCCAAGCACTGCAATTGGAGGCATTACCAACATACTCAGCTATTAATAATGAACTTTAAGATTGTTTTTTATTAAGTAAATTTTAAAAATTAAAGCACAGAAGTCACCCATGTGCTCACAAAAAGAGGCAAATAATCAAGAAATGTAAAGAAAGCTGTGCGTGGTGGCACATATCTGTATTTGCAGCAATCTAGAGACTGAAGCAGGAAGATTGCTGAAAGTAGAAGCCAGCCTGGGCTACACAGTGAGCCCAAGGCAGCCTGGGCTACACTGTGTGAGCCTGTCTGAAAAAGACCAAACACTAAAAAATAAAAGACACACAAAGAAAGTACCACAAACAATCAGAAGAATACAAATAATAGTGGACTGCTTATTTTATTTTGTGAAGTTAATAACATTCTATGAAATCTGCATTCTCATTCACAGTGAGAAGATAAATAATCAGAAACATTTCAGAGGGCAACTCTGCAAAATGTTAACCAGTAAGTAAATAGATAATAAGGTTTCAGCCAAAGTTTCTACCTATAGCAAATTAGACACCTATAAATATTTTATGAAGGTAAAACTTACAAATGACATAATTGGGGCAGAGATGTAGTTCAGTGGTCAGATGCCTGCCTAGCATGACAAGCCCGGGTTCCATCTCCAGCACCACAATCAAACAAATGCACGATTAACCACACCAAAGGAATCCCAGAATCTGCTTACAAATAAGGAGCTATAATGGTGACATAAAAACCATGGTTTAGCTGGGCATGGTGGTGCATGCCTTTATTACCAGTACTTGAGAGGCAGAGGCAGGCGGATTTCTGTGAGTTTGAGGCCAGTCTACATGGTGAGTTCCAGGCCAGCTGGGGCTACAGGGAGACCCTGTCTCAAAAAGACCAAAAAAGAAAAAAAAATGTTTAAAATGGTTTCACCAATATGGGCCAATATTTATTATATCTTACAAATAGAAAATCAAGTATAGGTGGTGCTGACCTATAATCTGTAATCCCAGCAATTGGGAAGTGGAGACAGGAGAATCAAGAAGTTCAAGGTCAGCATCAGCAATAGCAAGTCCAAGGCCAGCCTGCATTACATGAGACCTTGTCTCAAAAAGAATAAGAAGAGGAAGAAGAAGAAGAAGAGGAGGAGGGGGGGGGAGGAGGAGGAGGAGGAGGAGGAGGAGATAATATGTATCAATGTGTTAGCAGTAGCTGTAGTTAGAACAGGATTCGGGTGATTTGGGGTTACTTCACCAAGTTTTCCATATTTTTTTAAAATATTTTCCCCTGGGTGCTTATTCTTTTAGCAACCCAGAGAACAGTATTTTCTTGTGCTTTTTAAATCCTAGTTTGAGTGTCAACAGAAGGCAGTTGCCTGGAGAGGGAGCTGACCAGGAGGAAAGGGGCCTTGCACCGTAAGATTTCTTAATGCTCCTGAGTCTGTGCATCTCCTTATTTTATTTTTTCTTCTTAATTTGTTCCCAGACTGTCTGCAGTCTCCAGCACCATTTGATTTGCTCCTCCTGTGAGTGACAGGCCAGAGTGTCCCAAGAATCCTTAATGTATTTTGTGTCAGGGGCCTGTGGGTCAGTAAGGTTATTAATAAACATCGCCTCTTGTTCTAATTTCGGTCCCCCCTCTCCACCATGCCTCTCCTGCTGTCCTGCTTTTTCTTTCACTGCTCTCATCTGACCCTTTTCCCTTCCTCCCTGACATAAAGGACTCAGCCTTTATTTTAGCTCAACCTCTGGCATTTTGCTCATGTTTTTCGGATGTTGTTATTGGTCCTGTTAAATTTTCCAGGGGAATTTAATTTTCAAGAAAATGCTTACTGTCCTAAATCAATTCGATGCAGCTGGTGCACTCCTATGATCTGACAGGCAGGGGAGGGTGAAGGGACACCCAAAATCGGGGCAAATGGTGGATGGGAAGCAAGGAAATACCTCATTTTTCATGAGGATTACTATTGGACAAGATGCACTGAGCACAAGATCAGCCAGAACTTCAGAGGTTAACCCTGCACAGAAAGACCCAAGGCTGGGGAGGCAGAAGGAAGATTTCCAACTTGTTCTTTTCTATTATATTTGATAAGACAAAAAGACAGTGTATCATATATAAACTATGAACTTGGTTATATGTTGGCACATCTTAAATTTGGATATATACATATTAATTGTATTTCCCACTTGGAGATTATTTGGTCTACTAAGTTTATGTTTAGAGTAAACCTGGCTATTTTTAAAAAAAATTTATTCCACCTTATTTAGTGAGTGTGTGTATATATGTGTATGTGGGCATGCACGTATCCGTATCACAGCATGTGTGTGTGGATGTCAGAGAGCAGTTTGTAAGAGTTAGTTCTCTCCTTCCACTATGTGGGTCCTGAGGATCGAACTCAGGTCCTCAGGCTTGGCAGCAAGAGCTTTTACCTGCTGAGCCATCCTACTTTGTAATTTCTTCTATTTCTTCTCATTTTATTGTACAAATAGAAATGGCTAGGCTGCCGTCACTAAATTCTCTCTGACTCTCTCTCTCTCTCTCTCTCTCTCTCTCTCACACACACACACACACACACACACACTTCAAAGCTTCTGAATTTTGTGCAAATCCTGTTTGTTTCCTTTTTTTAATATTATTTTTATTTTATGTGAATTTGTGTATTGCCTGTATGTAGGTAAGTGCACCATGTCATGCAGTGCCCACGGAGGTCAGAAGAGGCTGTTGGATCCCCTGGAACTGGAGCTACAGGCAGTCGTCAGCTGGCATGTGGGTGCTGGGATTCGAACCCGGGCTGAATTTTTTGCAAATCCTGTTTGTTTCCTTTTTTTAATATTATTTTTATTTTATGTGAATTTGTGTATTGCCTGTATGTAGGTAAGTGCACCATGTCATGCAGTGCCCACGGAGGTCAGAAGAGGCTGTTGGATCCCCTGGAACTGGAGCTACAGGCAGTCGTCAGCTGGCATGTGGGTGCTGGGATTCGAACCCGGGTCTTCTGCAAGAACAACCAGTTTTCTTAACCACTGAGCCATCTCTCCAGCCCCTGTTTGTTTCCTTTTTACCTCCCACGTCTTCTAAGTACAACGTCAAGATTACTTTGTGAACTGAAAAAAGTCCACTCCTTACCCACACAGGAATCCTGCAAGTGCTCTTTGCAAAGTTATTAAATTTAGTCCTTACTTTCTTCTAAAAACTTATATAGTTGCATCTATGAAGAGCACTCCAGAGTTTGTTACATGTACCAGTTTCCTTAACAATTATAAAGCAGACATTCATATAGGAAAATACTCAGAAAAAAGTCCATAATTCTGTGTTGAATTATTCGTCCTTTTCAAATTAACCCATTGCACTTTTTCAGAGTGAAGAACACATTATTTTTAAATGTGACTAGAGTAACTTTTTAAAGAGTGAGTGGATGTCTTTCAGGCAATTTTTTAACATATGATTAATCCAAACCCCAGATAGGCTACTTATATTGTCGACTTTTTTTTTTTTTCTTTTTTTAAATGAAGAAATGGTAAGTCCAAATCTACTTTGGAGCAAGGCAATTTCTGATATTCAATTCTTTTTTATTAAAACAATTGCTCCTGGGTCTGGAGGGATGGCTCATCGGTTAAGAGCAGTGACTGCTCTCGCAGAGGACCCAGGTTCAATTCCCAGCACCCACATGGTGGCTACAAACTGTCCTTAACTCCAGTTTCAGGGGAATCCGAAGCCTTCTTCTGACCTCCGCAGTATTGCACAATATGGGTGCACTCACATACATACATGAAGGCAATACACTCAAACACATAAAATAAAAATAATAAAAATATTTTTTAAAAAAGAGATGCTCCTGACTTTTTTAAGGTTCTTTTTTTAAATTTTTTATTTTCCTTCATTTTTATGTGTATGAGTATTTTGCCTACATGTATGTAAGTACACCCATGTCATGCAATGGCAGCAGAGGCCAGAGTAGAGCATCAGACTTCTTGGAACTGGAGTTCCAGATGGTTGTTCGCTGCCTTCAACTCCAGAGCCTCCTGTACCCATTGCACATACCCACACCCAACCACATAACCACATAACCACACATATGTGCACATAACCTCAGCTAAAATTTAGCTGATTTTAGCTAAATTCAGCTAAAATCTCCACTAGAAATAGCCATCAATTAGACTTACTATCTGATTTACTTACTCCTTTATTTATTTTTGAATAGATTATTCTTATCTATAAGGCACTGATAATCGAAGCATAAATATGTTTTTAAATGTGATCTGTTAAATGCAGGATCCTTTGTTATTTGTGGGATAACAACTGTTTGGAGAGTGAGGTTTTCTTTTTGTTGAAGTTGCTTTGCTTTGTTTTCAGAAACAGGGTCTCACTGTGTTGACCAGGCTAGACTCCAACTCTGAAGTTCAAGGAATGCACCTGCCTCAGTTTCCCAAGTGCTTGGATTGTAGGTATATGTCACCATGCCCCATTACTAATTACGTTATTTTTAAAGCAGTATTTTTCTTAAAATCCGTAGATTTTCATGAGTATTCACTTAGGCTGTGGTAAGATAGGAGGATGCTTCCACTGAGTGCTCAGCAGTGGCCAACAGCCACTCATAGGAACATGCTCTTCCTCTGAGTGCTTCTACACAGTGCCACTGTGAAGAAGTTATTGTCAGCCTCAAAAGACTGATGAGAAAAATAGGGCATCCAGATGTTAAGCAACATCTCCAAGACAGGCAATCAGTGTGGCATAAAGCAAGGATTCAAACTCAGGCTCTGTTTGACAAAGTACTGCTTTCAGTAGTCATGAAAACATAGACCTCGGAGTTTATAACCAGGAGGGCTGCAATGCCAAGGATTTAGGATTAAATTCTGAGGTTTATGCAAACTGGGGCTTCAGGTCAGTAATGTCTGGTCACTTAGAAGACAGGATTTGGGAATGTTTGAGAGGCCCTGAAAGCCTTCCAAGAATCACATTACATAATACACTGAAAACCACCATGGATCATATTGGCATGCACTATAAGTTATAGAACAGCCGTAGGAAAGGGACATTCAAACTGGACATATTAGTGCCTTTCATAGGCTGAGCATCTTTGTGTCCTTGTTTTGGGGATTTTAACAAAGATGACTGGCTCCAAGGCATCTCTTTACATTTTGGTAAATAAATGTTCTAGAGATCATTGTGAGGGAATTTCCTCCCTCACCTAATAAGCTAAGCTGCAAAGCCTGGTCTTGTGCCCTCTGGCAGACCTTCCTTTTTGTAAAACAATGTTTTATTTATGATTTTTATTTTATGTGTATGAGTGCATTGCCTGCATGTGTATAAGTGCAACTGTGTCCTGCAATGCCCCAGAGGTCAGAAGAGGGCTTCGGATTCCCCAGGAACTGGAGTAAAGGACGGTTTGTAGCTGCCATGTGGGTGCTGGGACTTGAACCCCGGTCCTCTGCAAGAGCAGTCAGTACTCTTAAGCACTGAGCCATCTCTCCAGCCCCAGACCTTCCTTTTTAATCCCCACTCTGTTTCCACTGCTTCTACGTCCCAGCCTGGGCTCTGCAGGTTGAGGGACAAGGATAAAGAGTGTTGTGAGTATCCGGCTACAGTTCTTAATGCTCCAGGGATAAGATTTCTTAAGGAAACTGGCAGCTTTTTTGTTCTTCCTCAGTCTTTTTTAACACATAGCCAGGTCTCTCTGTTCAGCTTGAGCCTGCTGTGGTTGAGACTTAACTGAGTTAAATTTATACTGTTGACAACTCCCATTAAAGTGCCTCTGCAGCACAGTCGGTAGGAGTTGTGTCTGTGTGTGTGTGTGTGTGTGTGTGTGTGCGCGCACAGAAGACCTAGACCCAACAAGTGTAATAGCATCTCTCCCCTTGGAGATTATGAGTATGATATGGGCGAGTGTTATGGATAGGGCAGTCTGTGTGTGAATTTCAAATGACTTGCTACAGCTCTTTCAGATAGTTGTTGTCAAAAGTATTAGCACATTACACACAACAACAACCACATATCATATTACCTGTGGTCCCTGCTCCCACAGAATGGCTCCTCCCATGCTGCGGCAGGTGAATGCTTCAGGATACCTACTGAACACATACAAAGTAGAAAACACCAGTGAATTTCATTCTTTGAGTGCCACTGTAATAAGATAGAAAGGGGAAAATACCCAACTTCTTTAAATTAATATGGATGGAAGTTCATAGACAAATGGCATCTAAAAGATTTAAATTTCTAACCTGATAAGAACTTGATTTAACATTCAGCAGCTAACGCAAGGGGAAAATTGTATTGCTATATACCTTAGTCAAGACCTACCCTGATGTTAGCATTACATTATCTGCAGCTACCATCCAGTGTCTAGAACACTATGGAAACTCATTCGTTCATAATCTCAACATTTTGACACCAAATGTATTTCTCTATCTCTTAGGAGACAGATATAAAAACAAGACATTGGCCTCATTCTTATGGATCCTGTCTCAGTTTCATCTTATCTTTAAATAATACATGCTCCGTGCCAGGCACTAATTTAACTGCTTTATGCATATCAATTCATTTATTATTAAAATGATCATGTGAGATAGTTCTACTTTTTTCTCCATTTTACAGATGAAGAAACTGAGACTCATGTAGGTTAGCAGACCCATGCCCAAGGCCATGCACATAGCATACTGGCAGATCCAGGTTTTAAACCTAAGCAAATTTCACTTTGGAGACTCCTCTGTTTACCACTACTTACAAGCAGATGGAATAGATATGCACTCATTTTCACCATAATCACCCTGGAAACTCCAGAAACCCTGACAGGCACAAAGTTTAGTTCAGTAATTACACAACACTACAGGGGACAAGGGGAGAAGTGCTAGTCAATTTATAAAGCAACAAGAGATGAGAGTGATTGATTCTAAAGGCTACCAAAAATCCAAAGCAGAATGGAGTTTCATGGGGATAAACATGCCACAATCTTAAATGTATTGTATCCCCTGAATTCGCCCCAGGTGATTGACATCTGACTCCAGGATGTGGAGGTTCTTCTTCATGAGAGTCCCTGTTTAAAGCCAGTAACAGGACATTGTCCCTGCCAGCAGTCACAGAACTTGAGTATTTGTTTCAAGAGGCCTCTTAAGACACTGGCAAACCAGACCAACTCAGAGAAACAACAGTCCTTGTCCTGTAGAGAGCTAGAAAACAGACTCAGTAAAACAAAAGCGGTAGGTTGAAATATGTTATGTTTGAGTACTAGAAGCTCCTCCTAGGGAAAAGCAGCTCCGTTGCCTCTGAGTCAGAATCCAACACTATGTGATTCTTGCTTCCATACAAGGATCAAAGTCATCCATAAACGAACCTCTGTAAGAAGGGCAGTTGTGGGAGGTGAGTCCTTCCTCTCCATCTCTGTAGGTAGCCTTGACCCAGACCTTCACCTGTTTAGAATTTGCAGCTCAAGAAATCACTCTGTTTTCATTTCCTTGACCACCTGTCCAATTGCAAAACTCTGGCTTCAGCAAGAAGTTGACCCAATGTGCCCAAGCTTTCTTCCATAGAAGGCATCCTTTTTGATTCTGTTATAGAGCCTTAAATTCAAACAAAACAAAAAAAAGTGTAAATAGATTATTTGCTTTGAAGGTGAAGAAAAAGCATGCCATATAAGCAGTCAGAATTGGAGACTCTGAGTCCAGTATCCCACCAAATTCCTGCTCATACCAGAATAACCATGCTGACACAATCCGCCTTAGCATGGCTACACAGTGACAGTTCTAACCTTATTCTAGGAAATTGGTCTGGTCCCTAGTGGCCACTCTGTCATTGAGCTGAGAGTTTACTGTCGCTTCTAAGTTAATTTGGAAGTTAATTGTGAATGTCAGGGTGCTCTGACAGTGCAGAAAAATGGTAAATTGTTGAGATAAACCAGGGTCAGAAAAATCTACCATAGAAGAAGGTTGGAGTTTTGTACACTGACTCTAAATTGCCTTCAAAGTCACTACACAATGGGATTGGAAAGACTCTGAGAATCCTGCATCATAGCTTCAAGTATTTTTTCATCTAAGTTCTTAAACCAACTTTAGAGGGCTGGGGAGATGGCTCAGCAGGGAAAACATGTTAGCCTTGCAAGCCTGACCATATAATTTCCATCCAACTTAAAAAGCTGGATGTGGGGTACTATACATCTTTAATCTAAACATTTCGATAGGCAGGTGGGAAATTGATACAGGAGCACCACCTAGAAGTTCAGAGAGCCTGATAGACTGGAGTATAGAGGGCAGTAGCAGAAACAAGAGAGCCTCTGCCTCAACAAGACAGAAAGATAGAAAGCTGGAGAGGTGGCTCTGTGGTTAAGAGCACTGGCTACTCTTCCAGAGGGCCCAGGTTCAATTCCCAGCATCCACATAGTGGCTAACAACCGTCTATAACTCCAGTTCCAGGTGAATCCAGCACCTTCTTCTCACCTCTTCAAACGCAGCAAGGCACGGGTGTATTTACACATATGCAGGCAATTCACTAAACTAAACATAATAAAATATTTTTTAAAAAATAGAAAGTGAAAATTGACTCCAAAAGTTGTTCTCTGACCTCCACATATATACTGAGGTTCTCTCTTTCTCTCTCTCTCTCTCTCTCTCTCTCTCTCTCTTGCTCGCTCTCTTGCTCTCTCTCAATTTTTTAAAATTAGGAAAGGCACTGATTTTTTTAAAAGAAAGAAAAAAGAAAGAAAGGAAAGAGAAAGAAAGAAGGAAAGAAAGAAAGAAAGAAAGAAAGAAAGAAAGGAAAGAAGAAAACATTTTACATGGGCAGTCTGTTTCAGTTTATACGGACTAGTTCAGCCACTCGTGAGTTCCCCAGAAAGAAAGAAAGAAAGAAAAAGAAAGAAAAAGAGAAAAAGAAAAAAGAACTTTAGAAAAAAGAACTCGCACCCTGCCTGTGGTTATTTCCAATTTGATGGTCTGCGAGTAATATTTATTTGGTCTAGTTTTACAATGCTGCACTTGGGCATTCTGACCATAGAGAAACCATGCCTTTTCTTCTCAGCTCTGCTAGAGTCAGCAGGCCTGTGCATCTAGGACAGACAACTCCCATTCTCCATGCTTCTTCTTCACTTCTGTAGACATTTCGATCAGCAAGGTCAAGCCCTTAATATCAGGATTATATAAAAAGAAAATACAATTGCCTTCAAAAGGTTTTGAAATTATCACGGTTCTGAAAAAGAGAACAGTTTGTCTTATGAGGAGGGAGAAACCAGTATCTCCATCCTATATATTTCAAACCTCTATCAACTTCGAGTTTGAACCAAATGGTCTAGATGCCTCTATTTTGGTCAAGTTGTCTGTATTTGCCAAGAATGGTGGCACACACATTTAATCCCAGCACTTGGGAGGAACAGGATGATATTTGTGATCTCCAGGCCAGGCATGTCTAACATATCAAGTTCTAGGTGAGTCAGGGCTACATAGTGAGGTTTTTGTCCTAAAATAAATAAATAAATAAAACGGGTAAGAAGCCCCAACCTTAGCTGAGGAACTATTGGCAGCTGATCGCTGCTGGGTGAGGCAGAGTCGGTCTTCTTTAAGGGATGCTAGTTAGAATAACCAGGCTTTAGTGGATGAACTCACACTGAAGGACATCCAGGAGCACAAACTTGACTCAATAGACCTTAATATAGATGACAGAACACATGAAATCTGGCAGGGGGCTATGGGAGTGCAGAGAAGGGAGGAGGTCTAAATATGATTAAATGCATTGTATGAAATGAACAAAATACAATAAAAAAGGGAAAAGAAATCTGTATCTGCCATCATCTGTGTAATCACACAGCAGCATGGTCCTGGCAATAACTTTGTTTGTCACTCATTAAACCTGCAATGTATTAGAAAACAAAGTTAAATCAAAGTGTTGTGGTAATGAAGTGAATCATGGCAGGGAATCTTCATTTACTAATTCCTTTCCAAAAATCATTTTTGAGGAACAGCAAGCTGAGAAACTCCATCATGATGTATTCTCCACAGTCAGATTCTTCTCTGAGTGGTAAAAATCCATGACTGTACTACGGGGGGTTTTCTGTGTCAACTGCCGTACCTGGAAGACATTGGTTGGCAATCTACTTGCTGAGATTCTCGGGAAAATGGCAACAGGATTTTCTACCTGCTTTTCTCTGGCTCAGACACACAGGTCAAGAGGGAAGTCGATGTTAGGCTGAAATTCCTGTAATATATAATCTCCAGCTTGTAGACTAGAGCCAAAGGGCTCTGGGCTACAAAGTATAAACAAATCACTGTGGCCTCCTAATCTGAGTAATTGTACCAAATGTTGTTGCTGCTTTCCAGATCAATGCTTTACACACTTTTTAAAGAATTTGGTACTTCTCTCTGTTGTCAGGGAACAGTTTGGAGTGTGAATTGTGAGTTCAGTCTTTTCATCATCACTAAGATGCCTATAAATAGCCAGGTGATCTCATTTGGGGGCCTGGAGACACAGGAGGTTGTGGGGTCTCTTTGGAGAGTTCCACTTCATTTTCTTATGTTCCTCCAGTATCATCTGGTTCCCATCCTAGCCAGACACTCTATTTAATCCTGAGCTGTGCAGACCAGACACCTCCTGAAAGACAGTGCAAGGTTCCGGAGCAAGACAGTGTCTCATGTCAGCATAATACGTGATCAGTATATTCTCACCAGGTAACATACCTTAATGAGTTTTGACTAAACCAGTTGTTTTGTGACATCATTTTCTGGTCAAACTTATGCTACCAATGTCATGTAAGAGAAGGCAGTGAGGTGTTCTGGGAAAAGATTAGGTTTGGGCAGGACTCTTGGGGATTGAGGCTGTCTGATTTAGGCAGGTAACATAACTCTCTGAGCTATGCTCCATATCTGCAAAGCAGAGATAATCACATATACCTTTCACATTCATTGCTACACTGAATGAGATAATGGACACAAGAATATGGGGCATTCCACATCTTATTCTACTACACAAAGTATTTTGTAAACTAGATTGTGTGGGTCATCTTCCTGCTTCAACCTAAGCGATGAAAAACAAGAGGAAAATTCTCTTCAGTTGTGAAGTCTTTACCTTGGACTTCAGTTCTTTGCAGGTCTTTTAAGGCAGTGACAAAATTTTAGGGCTGCCTTTAATTTGTTTTCCCTCTTAGGCTTACCTTCTTGTTTCTTTAAAACCTCCCTAGTTACATTTTTTTGGCCCTCGTTTTTCTCCTAAGCATCTCTAGAATGTAGTTGGACTCTCTATTATCTATTACTAGGTGGAGTCTACTCATTCAGTTCTTTGATCTTTCCTTCAAACTCAATCTCTTGCCCTGATCTTTCGAACTTTTTTTCTTTAAATTCCATTCCATTCCATTTCTCTCTGTCTCTGACTCTCTCTCTCTCTCTCTCTCTCTCTCTCTCTCTCTCTCTGTGTGCACACACGCCTGCTTGTCTGCATTTACAATTCTCTCTCTCTCTCTCTCTCTCTCTCTCTCTCTGTCTCTTTCGTGTGTGTGTCTAACCCTATATTTAGCATACCTTGCCAGGTGCAAGATCACAGAAGGCATGTGAGAAAGCTGGGCAGCCCACGCCCTTCTTACCTATGGAATTAGAAGAATAGAATTTCTTTACTTTCTAGGTTTTTCCCAGGAAACTTTCTCAGTACTTTTCAGTACTTCCTACTGCCTTTAGTTGTCCAGAAATAGGAAGTTAACCCTCCCATGCACAGTCTGCTGTAATTTGTTTTGCTAACAACACCATCATTTTATCGTCTCTTGAAAAGCAGTTTAGAATTGAATACAAGCACTGAGAGACAAAACTAGACATGTTGGCTTGGACTCTTTTAGAAGCAGTGTAACATTGGGCAACCTGCTTGCCTTTGTTTCATCTTCTACAGCTGAAGAACAGAAACAGTAGTGTTTTCATGGTACTGCAATGGGAAACTAAGTTGTGTGACTACATCGCTTAGAGCAGTGCCTTAAGTTAGTAAGTACCCTCATGATGTTAGCTGATCGTTTTTCATCCTTGATCTCCTTACTGAAAATTCTCCTGTGGGCCAGGCCAGGGGTTCTGGGTTGAAGCTTCAGAACCTCAAAAACAAAAACCTTAGATATATTTAACAACTCAAAGACATATTGACTTCCTTTCTTGATGTCTCCTGTTTGTGTTTCCACATACAGCATTGAAAGTTCTCTTCATATATTGTTCAGCAAAAACATCTTCTACTTCTGTCTCTCCTAACTCTTCTCTTCAGTATTAGCTAAAGTAGCCTGAAAGTTTTATTGTGAACCCAAAACAGAACCACAGTTTACTACGATGTTAGTGAGTCTAGGTCAAGTTAGGAAAACCTGGTTTGAATTTTAAGTGGCCTTTCTTTCTACATTCAAATGCAAAAAGGATAAAGATTTATGGCTTCAGGTGGGTACCAATTGAGACTTGCTAAATTCATCTAAGTTGTACTTTGTGTTTGCCATTTGAATGAACTCACATTTCATATAAACAAATCATTTTATTCAGTGTTCCCACCATCTTTACCTCTGTTGACTAACAATAATAAAAACAACTAAAAATTGAGAGACTCTGTTAATTTATGTAAACAACTGGTAATGTATAGAATGCTTCCATTCCTTTGTCTTAATAGTAAATATAATTTAAAATTTACTATTAGGACAGTATCATATTTCTGTAACATGCTTTAATGAGTAACTATTGTTGCAGAAAATTTCTCTTTATTTACCATTGTATGTTTCTTTGCCATGAAATTCCAAACTGACTAGACAATAATTTGCAAAATTACCTATTTCTGTTAACCTTTAAAGATTTACATTATCCCTAGTTCTGTAAACTGTGACTTTGAAATCAAATTTGTACAAATTAAGCTTTCTACTTTTCACATTTACTCCTCTAGAAATCAGAAGCCCAGACCTTAAACTGGCTAATTTCCTCAAATTATTTGCTAGAGGTTTGGGAAGATTTAAGGATAGATCTTTTACACCAAAATGCTAGGTTCAGTTTGTGATTGATGAGCTTGTGCATATAAATTTTATATATATATATCCATTAGCTAAAGAGGCCTTCTGGGATGAGAAGACTAGGCAAGGGTGAGCTTGAAGAAATTCCCAGTTCTTATGCTTATAGAAATTGGAGAAAGGTACCTCCAATTTTTGTTTCATTGTAAGAAAAAAATAATCTTAAATAACAATTATGAAACCTAACACATTAAGGGGCTTTGAACAGATCGATTGCCTGAAATTGCAATTTTTACTTCAAAAGTTACATGGAAGCTTTGCCATTACATTACACTAAATATCTACATTTTTGTTTAACAAAACGGCTATTCTGGGATAGTTTTTTTCTTAAGAAATAAACACTATATAAAGCTTCCCCCAAATACTGCCAATGCATTTTCATAAAACGACTATATTTCATACTATTTAAAATTAAAAGCCCAAGTCACAGAAGTCATGGGTTCTTTCTTCTTCTGATTTGTAGTCCCAAACTACTGCTCATAAAAATAAACTTTACAATGTCTTTGAGGATCCCAAAGAACTCTGGTCAAGATGTTTTTGGCTCGAAAAGAAAGCAGTTTTGATATTCAAAAAAATTGGCCTCACTTAGTCAATCCCCAGAAGGGAAAATCAGCTAATCTTAGTAAGATGGTAAATTGAAGAGATTCTGTCATCTAACTTAGTCCCCAGCCATGTTTTAAAATATGATCAAAATAGTAGGGACTGGGAAAAGACATTGAAAGTCTTGAAAATAACTCAAAATAGAAAAGTTGGGCATCTCTTTAAGGAGCTTTTCTGTTTCCAAATTAGAGAATGAATAGGATCTTGGTGAGAAAACGGCCACAGTGATTCTTTCGGCATTTTTCATGATGGCGACCCAAAACATGCATTTAGCACTCTGCTACCACCTCGTTTAAAACAGGATTAAACATTAGATTTTTGTTGACAAAGCACCCCAGATATGTAAATTTAGAGAATAAACCAGCTGAAAGTAGACACAGCTAACAGACACGAGCAAAAGATTCGTGCACCACACAATCCATGCACACACGCACTAACACACATGCACACAATCACAGAAACAAATTGGACGGAGCTCTCCTCCAGGTCCTTGATAACTCAGGCATATTGTGGGCCCTGGAAAGAATTTTAATCTACATGGTTTGAAAATTGAGGCCTTTTAAATATGTTGCATACAATGTGTGATGGTCATCTCTAAAATGCCGCCGCATTATCCTTTTCCATTTGGAATGAATGAGGCTAATTAATTTCAGGCCATACTTGATGAGGTCAGCACCATACGAGGGGTGCGTGCTAGACATTGCTAATCTCTTTCAGCTGAGAGTGATGAATTAAAGATGAAGCATGCCTTTGCAGGCCTAATTTAGAATGTATATCAAAAAACCTACAGCAAATAATACCATCCCCTACAACAAAGGAAAACTTGTTCTCTCAGGCTCCCGGAGTTGTGTTGATTTTAAAGACATTTTTGGTCCTCTTTGGACTTCCAGCTGTGGATGGTGAAACATCTCAAGAAAACCAAACTATCTCTCACATACGGCCATGTGAACAAAAAGTGCGATTAAAGGAAAGAAAGAAAGAAAGAAAGAAAGAAAGAAAGAAAGAAAGAAAGAAAGAAAGAAAGAAAGAAAAAACAAAATACAACAATCAGAGTTCCATCCCTTATGTGTTGAAATTCTACCTACATATTAGGCATCTTTTTTTTTTAGAGCTACCAGACTAATACAGATCCAAATTAGCAGTACCTGTATTCAAGCACTGGCCACCCAGCTCTGCTGGGACATTTCAAAGTAATGTGCTAAATGAGGCAGCCTGTTGTTTTTTTAAAGCAGATATACTAATGAGGCTTATTAGGTTTTTCCATGTCTCGATTTTGAAAGCCAATAGAGATTGACCAGGTAGATAATGTGATACCTTTTATTAAGCCAAGAAAGAAATTGTAATACAGATGCCTCCGGGCCAAAATGTTCTTATGAAAGTCAATGCTAAGCCAACTTCCGAGTGGTAAAAAGGGAGGTACTCCCTGATCTAAACTACTAAAGGGAAGAAGGAATTAGTCATGATTTCACAAAGGTGACTATTACAAGTCCCTAAGGGTAATAAGGAAGGTATTTTAGTCCAGAGATTAGAAACCATACGTTGTAAAAACAAAAAAAAAGTTTCAGCACATCTAGCAAGAGAAACACTGACAGGTTGTTCGGGTGCTTTGAGATTTCCAACTGGTGGCTAGGCCAGCTCCTGACTTTACATCCCAGTAGCTCTCATTAGAATAAAGCTGCTTCGAATTAGGTCCAATCTACATGCCGAATCAGTCTTTCATCCCCTTGATTGCTTCTGAAAATATTTATATTTCTTAATAATGCACATTTTGTCTTACAACTTCTGATTAAACCCAGACGGGCATTCCCAAAGCAGGCAACAACCAGGGAAAGATGACTTAGGACAGGAAAACAAAGATAAAAACACAGGTTTTTCTTTTGGGGGAACCATTAGAGAATATAAATCTAGCAATTTTAGTTACAGAGGAGGGTTGCAATAGATACCAATTAGAATATTATTGTGATCTAATAGAGATTAAAGAAAAAGTTTTTGACACAGGGTCTTACATAATCCAGTCTGGCTAACCTTGAGTTTGCAGCTTAGCTGAAGATGACCTTCAACTTCTGATCTCCAACTTCCACCTCTTGAGGACTGTGATTGAAGGCATGTACTATCTTACTTTGTTGATAGAATGTTCTTATTATGGGTGCGATTATTTACCAAGATTCTGGCTAACTGGTTAGCTTCATAAGTTTTATGAGAAATGATTGTGATAGAGACTTGGGAAAATTTTATACTATACTCGGAAATAACCCATACAAAATGTCACATAATCATAATACAGACATGACCAGAGTACCAGAAGTACTGGTTGAATAAGAAGCATAGTGTTGAGGTGATGTTTTAAGAGTGGTACTGATTCCTGGTTCTGGGACCAGGAGAAAAGGAGTTCATTACCAATGCTGTCACCAATTAGCTGAGTAATCCCCTAACCTCTACAGACCTCAAGTCTTTCTTCTTACTTTTTTCTAGAAAATAGGGGAGACAAAGTTTTTCTCACAAGTTTAGAATTCTATGGCATTCTAGAGAAACCTCACTATTTCAAGTCCAGTCAGACCACTTCAGCAGAGTCCAAACAACTGAGGTTCAAAATAGAAATCATCATTTCAAAAATGTTAAATCTGGAACCAGGCATGATGTCTCATGGCTATAATTCCAGCACCCAGGAGGCTGAGGAAGGAGGATCATGAATTTGAGACTAGCCAGAGCTGCAACATGACCTTGCCTGAAAAACAAACAAAAAACAGGAGGGCAGTAAGGAAGGGCGGGAGGGAGGGAGGGAGGGAGGGAAGAAAGGAAGGAAGGAAGGAAGGAAGGAAGGAAGGAAGGAAGGAAGGAAGGAAGGAGGGAGAGAGAGAAATTATCTCTTAACTGAGCATATATGGACTCTGTATATTACTTTCTAAACAACAGTATAACTATATAACATTTACATTGTATTCAGTAAGAAGAGTAATTTAGAAGTGATTTAAAATAAACAGAAGTTGTGTATAAATTACATGCAAATACCACTCTGTTTTGTAAAAGAGACCTGAACACGAGTGGAATTTGGCATCCATTGGGGCTCCAGCCCCATCTGGTATTGAGCGATGACTAGTTCCTGATCTCTGAAGGAAAAGAAAACAAACGGGACCTCTTGTGAAGCTGAGTGTTCTTAATGCCAATCTCCCAGAGAGGAGAGTCATACCTCTTACCTAGCCCTGAGTGTCTCTTGTCTCCACTTGCTTCAGACATGGTGATGAATTCTCGGTTCCTCTCCTTTCCTCTTATGTATCATGAGTGAGATGAGCACCGCAAACAACATACATCAAATCTAATCTCCCCATTTTAGAAAGATAATAAAGGCCAGTGGTATGAAGGTCATCAATTTAGTAACTTAGAACTGTAAAGTTCTCAAGTTCTCAATGGTACATCACCTGTCTTGCATGTATGAGGCCCCAGGGTTGGAGCCCAAGCACTGCAAAATATACAAATAGTAAACAAACCAACTCATGGTCTGTTCTATTCTGCCTCAGAGTTTGAGAGAGATTTTCATATTGTTAAAAATAAGAGAGTTTTCTTGGAACCACTCAGTACAATCCAAAGCTCCTTGAGATTAGAAGCAGGGACACAGAATATGGTCAGTGGCTTTGAATTCAGACTTCTTGCGTTTGAATAACAGAGCCCCAGTTTCTCAGCAATGTGAATTTTAGGCAAATTCCTCAACATAGAAACCTCATTTTTTTTCTTGGATAATAGAAATGGTAGCAGTATCTAACTAAGAGAGCTGCATAGGGATTACACATGTCAGTGTTTACCATAGTTCTAGTACGCATTACATGCTAGCTGCATTATTACTGTCATCATCTTTCTAATCTCTATTTACATAATGACACACAATGAAAATAAATCCCCAAAGAAAACCAGAGGATATAGTGACATAGTTTCCAATTCTAACTATATTTTGGTTGACTCCCTGATGTCAGATCTCTCAGCCTCAGTTTACTTATCAGCAAAATGGAAATTCAAAATATCTGCCTGAACAGGATTTCAGTTGAAATCAAGTGAATCCTGCATGAGAGAACGCTTTGTAAATAGGACACTATAAAATACTGCAGTTGCTTTTATTAAAACAGTATGAGCCCTAGGTTGGAAAAACTGTAGAGGCTCAGAATAGGTTAACAGATAATAAAACTAGATAATGACCTTGTTTTGCTTCTCAATAAATCACCTTAAAAAATAAGATACAATGGAGACTGGGTTCAGCTCAACATGTCCAGTCCACTTGACATCCCAATACCTCCCTAAAGTGAGACACACAAAGTATCATTAAGTCTTTAAAACATACACATTCCACCCTCCACAGACATCCATTTAATCTTGTTCTACTGAATTCGACCTAAATTCCCAATTCTCACAATTTTATCTTACCAGAGCCTTAGATGACTGTGAGGTCACGGGGTTTAAAACAGCAAATCCACTCTCTTTTTGCCTTCCCAGTAAGGAAAGTAAAAAAAAAAAAAAAGTGAACGTAGAAAGGAACACATTTTATGAAATATTAACTGATGGCTTCCAGGAGGCCTTCATACTCTCATTAAAACACTGTCAAACTTTGCTGTCTGCCCAGCTGTCCATTTAAAGTGTGAACTTTAAAAATATATTCATTACTGAGCTAAATTCCACATAAACTGGGAAAGCATCAGGGGCTAGGGATTGTTTTGTGAGTGGGATTATTAAGGAGTTGGGGCCTAAAGGTGTATGTCTATTTTAAAAAGAAATTTTCTGATTGCAGATAACTTCTCAATTTGATTTAGTGTTGAACGATAGTGATGGGGTTGATAAGTGAGCATTCATCGGTAATTCATCTTGTGCTGGTAGAAATTTACAGCAAAGCAGTGCTTTCCCAACACTGACAAGCCCTATTAATCTTCTTCAGACACATTTCAATAGGTGTTCCCATCTGTGGCCAACATCTAAACGCTCTGGCATCACTGGAGACTTGAAGACACCTTCATTTCCAGTTACACTGGTGAAAATGTGATACTAGATTGTCCTCTATTTTTTAACCTAATTCTCTCTCTTCATTCAATTAGCCTTTCTTGCTTGGATTTTCTGTTCATGTGTAACATCATTTCCCAGGGAGAGCTCTCAAAGATTTGGTTTTCTCAGAGATACACAATCTCCCCCAAGGTTAGCAACCAACAACTTTTTTACAAATTAAAATTGCATAGATTCAGTTCTGACAGCCATTGATAGGCCTCTGATTGTGTCTGTCCTTAGAAAGTGGAAGCTACACAAATAAAGACTGGCTGTGCATTGAGAGAGCTGGACAGAAGGGGGAAGGCTATACAAACTATTTGTATTCAGATTTCAAATGCAATTTATTATTCTGAACTATGACTAAATTTTACTGTGGGGGAATCCTGGAATAAGGAAAGACTCTTAGGGGAAGGAGAGGAAGAACAATCACTTTATTCAAGACATTCAGTCCTTAGGACAGAACCCCTTTCCTATCTTTCTGCAGCTTTGAAGAAGCACCCTTTAAACCAGAAAATAAAATAACCACTCTAGGGTACATCATTTCACTCAGATTGCCTTTATTCTTTCAGCAGCATGCTCTAGCTAGATGCAAGTTTAGTGTAGGTGAGAAGCCTGGAGGAGGTGCTTGATTTTTGTATGGTACCTAAGTGCTTTTTCGGTACCATTTTCAATTTCATAATGGGTTTGGTATTGCAAAGAAAATGGGTTTGAACAGCATTTTTTTTCTTGTATACTTAGAAAAAAGAAAACTCTACACATTCTCATGTTAGAAAGGTTAGACATATCTGCATAGTGGATGGAATTTTTTAATATCATTGAGGCATGTGGTTATATAAGATCAGGAGATGTATGTGTGCATATGACAAATGTTCATGCCGGCTTGTGTTTTTAGTATGTGTGTATGTATGTGTAAATATACGCAGTTTCAAAGCGCCTCCTTCATACTATTTTTCATAATGATCATTTAGAGTTTGTTATAGATCTCACTGTAGGTAGCAACTTTAGATGTGCTGTATTAATAACTTGTTCAAGAGAAATTAAATCTTTATATGTCAAAAGCACTCTGCACTGGATTATCTACAAGACAAGCATTTATTGAATAAATGTTGAGACCAATTTCATTTTAATGTGACTGACTGTATGTTTCAGAGATAAAAAGACTCAAACCTATAACTGTGTTGCAACAGTACACCTAACTTGTCTGTTTCCATTACCATTTCTCAACTTAAAATACAGGAAGATCTCTCTCTCTCTCTCTCTCTCTCTCTCTCTCTCTCTCTCTTTGTTCTGAAGAGCAAGGGGGAGAGATAGAAAAACGGCTGGCATTCAGCCTAAAGAGAAATCATTGAAACAAATTAATCCTATGCCGTTTAAATTGACATGGTAATCCATCATCAGAGAAGGCAAACTCTGAAAGCAATCTCGAATCTGCCCTGCTCTTTCACTGGCCCTGGAGGCACAAAGATAGATAGTAAAAGAAGAAGGAGGGAGAATCATAAAAGTTAGAAATGCCTTAGAAAAGAAGAAAATTGGTTATAGCAGCTCTTACTGTCCTGCCCCTCAAACCTCCTTTGGAAAGGATGTTTAACCTTCAACAGTTGCTTTCCCAAGTTTGCCTCTAAGTGGAGAGTCTGCCTCTTTCTCCAGGCTACCAGGCTCCTAACTCAGTCCAGCCATTGCCTGGCCCCCTTAAAAAGCTGGACAACTGAGTACTGAAAGAACACCCTGTTAGTTACACAGAAATTTTTTTCCTAAAGTGGCAAGGGGCCCCCTTTGGAGATGGGTAGGAACTGGGTTTTGTTTTGTTTGTTGTTTAGGGTTTGGAGTGGGAAAGAATGGAAGAGAATCTGTTTTTTTCCTATTTTCTCCCATTATCATTCTCATTTTGCATTTGGTGAAAAGGGACAACATAGTAATTTTAGAAAGAAAACTTTTCTAACATTCCCTAAAAATCGAGGCAAGCCATCCTGCCCTGACACTTGCCACTGTTTTATTTGGGGGACTTAGTTTTCAAATCTCCCATCACTTCAGAAAAGCCTATGAAATTATGCTGTTACAACTTGATTTAAAAATTAAAATTATATGTAATACAGAAGTGTTCCATCTTGGTAAATAGATAAGATGAAATAAAGCCTTATTAAGAATTCAATTGTGAAAATATGTGCCTGTATTTCCAGAACACTGAATTCTAAGTTTTTTCTTTTATCTTTAGCTTGCATATGAAATGTTTTTGTTTTTGTTTTTTTGGAGAAGGGAGGATTTTTTTTTCAGAGCCTAATTTCTTCATTATTAACTGGACATACAAATTTGAAGAGAAAAGTAAACAATGTCTTTCTATTTAATAATGCGTTCAGCTCAGTGTGCAAGTCCGTTGGAAGCAGTTTTAATTTCAGGTTTTTACTGTGTTAACAAATAGTAAGTAAAGGCAAAAAAGCATCTACCTTATTATCAGAGATGAGACAGCAGTAGGACTGGTCCACTAGAATTTCTTCTAATGCATTAGGAAAACTTTTATTGTGTTACTGGAACTTCATAACAAATATCAACCTCTTGTCTATAATTAGAAATTTTATTCACTGATCTTTAGAAGGGGGTAGATAATTCGCCTGATGCTCTTTAAAGTACATAAGCATAAAAGACAAATTAAAGATATTTTGAGACTGACTAGAAGAAGAGAGCTAAAGGCTTTCCTATTATATATTTACCCATACCATGCCACTTGCAATTTTAAGACTTCCTAAGAAAGAACAGATTTAGGTGTCCTTTCTAAATAAAACCCTGGGGCTTGAAATAGTAGCATTTCAGTAACTGAAGAACACCAAATTACACTTCCTAAAAAAACTGATACCTTTTATTTGGTTTCAATTCATATATAAGATATAAATTTTTGTAACACATGATTTTGAAAGCTATTAAATTAACCAAAATCACTTCAGAGAAAAATCAATGGATAAATAAGCCGAGCCTTTATTCCTCAGAGGAGACTATGAAGAAACAATAATTTTTAAAACCCTTCACTGCTGAGATGTCATGGTACCAGCTTCTTTTCATCGTATGAAAAAGTGGTAACAAAGAATAGATGAAATAGAAAACTGTGACATATCTTTGGGAGAAAATAAATAAGATGGTAACATGCAGTGTGCAAAGAAATAGGCTTCCCTAACTTTTTAACTTCTTGTCCTTGACATGTGATGTGATGTGGTCCTGTCAAGAAATACCCAATGTGACATCTGTCACTGAAATCAATATTTCTTTCCTCTAATGTTTTCAGTTTTGCTTTAACTATTTAAAGGACATCATCTCTCAATCTATTTAGTAGTCTAGTACATATAATCTCTTGGATAAAGTTGATTAATGTATAATAAATTATAATGGGTGGCTGGGAAAATTACCTTGTACTCAAAATAACAAGGCCAGTGTCATTTTTCTCAAACAATACCCTTTGAAAACTGTCAAGCTAATACTTTCTATGGCCAAGAAACTAAAAGCCCTTCCTTATATTTTATACAGAAATTCTTTATTTTTAACATGAACCTTCAACATTTCAAGAAATCAGCCTTTGAAGAGGAGAAATGGAGTTGGTAAGGTAAACACTTGAATGTTTTGTAAATTAATGTATAATATTTGTCTTTTGCCGCCCTGTGTCAGACTCTGGCCATTGAGTTTTTCTCAGGTTGTATGTTTCCTGTTGGAACTGGTGGTGGGTAAACCTCCTTAGAAAAACAATTAAATTATTGCTTAAATTTCTTCTATTTCTCCTTCTACAATTTGCTTTGAGCTTGTAGTTAAAAAAATATTATTAAAATAAATCCCCATTTGTTGTTCTGCTAGTACTTGCGTGAAGTTCACTGATGCAGCTAATTAACGATATTATTTTTTCTGGATATTTGACTTACTAACACCTTTATACTTAGCACTTGATACCACTGATCAATTTTTTTGACAAAGTAAAAATTAACTGTCATTTTAAAAAATATAGAGTCTGGCCATCATTCTGAGTTTGTCCACTTCTAAATAAGAACTGCTGACCACATGGTTTTATATGTCCTTAGAATTTTCTCAGCAGGTTAACTTGCAATATAATATCAACATTGGAAGCAGCAATGGCCCATCCCAGACCTGGTTAGCTGGGCAGGAATCCTCCAGGTGCCATGATCTATAGCCTATTCTTTCATTTATGCACTGAAAAGTTGTTTTGTTTTAGAAATGAGTTGCATAGCCCTGAATTTTTAAATAAATATATTAGGCAAAAGATGCTCACCTTTTGTTTAAATACCCTGACAAAGCTACTGACTGGAAAGCTGAAGTTTGCACTTTGAAGTGTCTTTCTGTGATTTTTCAAGCCACAATAGCATTACCCTGGCTAAGTTGCTTCAGCTTGTATTCCAGAACTAGTGATTCCAGGGAGCTCATTCAGAACTCTTTGCACTGCCTTCTGCCAGCTTCCAGGGAACACACACTGAGTGACAGCCTCTATCTAGTGCTGGAGTATATGAACCTTTAATCCATCATGGAGCTTCTAAAATGGAGAGAAGCCCCCCCCCCACCACCACTATATGCTTACACCTTTCTGCACAAGCCCATTGTTTTGGGACCTACAAAAATGGCACCACATTTGAGGCCAGCTGAATATATTTTCCTAATCTCCTTCAGATTTTATGGCTATAATTTGGCTGCTGACAGGATTTTAAATTAGCTTTTACTTAAATGAAGAAAGGTAAACCATATCTTGATATTTGTTTTTAAAACTCACACAGTAATCAACAGTATAAATACATATATATATTAAAAATATTTGTGAGGTGATTTGGGTGGTCAATTACACAGGGAGAAAAAATTTACTACATCCTAATTTCTTATTCCCTAAAGTCCTTCTTCCTGGAGAGTGCTGTGTTGATAGATGAGACTGTTGTCTCTCTGAATGGAAACCTTTGCTTGCAGGGGAAGGGTGGAGATGGGGTGGGCAACAAATGAAGGCCAGGGAGTTCTAAAACCCTTACAGCTAAAGTGCATTTGCCTTCCCTTCCTGCCCCTCCTCTCCTCTTTCCTTCCCTGCATCCTTTTTAGTGCAGCCCAGTCCGTCTGGGTAGATTAGTACTGTTAACCTTCACTCTGTGGCCAAGACCAAGAAGGGTTAATGGAGACCAAGCTGACACTCCTCTAGGTCAGAGTTGCTTGCTAGCTTCCACTTGCTGTGGGGGGTGTGGGGGTGTGGAATCTGAGGGTTATCAAGGAGGGAACCGGGACCTGATAGCCTTACACCTGAACACATCATTCTAATCCACTGGGATTCATATCTTTTAAATAATTCTCCCTTCTGGAAAACGGTTAGTTGGATCTGCAGCTATATTTCCTGTTGCACCGAAGCACACGCGGGGTAGCCTGAACTGAATACCTCAAACTGCCAAGAAAATCTGCAAGGGGGTTGGGGGAGCATTTCTATGCGCAGATGCACCTGAAAGCATGTATGCACATAGTAATGCAAGTAGTTCGCTATCAGTTTCTTTTGAAAGGTTTTTTTCTTTTCTTTTTCATTGTTGGAAAAGATCAAGATCAGGGAAAATTCACAAAAGAGCCTGTCCTCTTTCCTCACCTTCTGCCCTTTCTTTCGCCAGAAATTAGTGCCTTCGTGGTTGTTTACAGCTGTTTCGAAGCTCAGGGCTTTTTCACAGTAGCGAGACCCGGCTTGAAGAAATAAAAAGCTATTTTCCCGCCAGGACATGGCTGTTTGGCTTTGGGGAGAGGATATTCCTCTCCCTTCTACAGCAAATTTTGTCCAAAGTCTCCTGAGCGTCAACAAGCCCTGCAAGACTCTATACCTAGGCCACTTGGGTTCCCAGCATCCACTCTTGACACCCCAGACAGGTTCTTATATCTGGGATGCCACCCCCCCCGCAAGCTGATTTCCTGCCCGCGGGGAGAAAAAAAATCCACAGTCCTGTGGCTTCACTGGCGTATGGCATACTGCTCCTGCTTTCCTCCTTGGCTTTAGACTTTGTCCCACCTGCTCACCGACCTGCAAACCTGGAATCCACTTGCCCTCCAGCTCCAGCAGGGCTCCATCACTGCCCTGGCCACTGGGCGGGATAGTTGAGAAAGCACTCAGTGGGGCTGGGTCACTGGGTCTCCTTTAGAGAAACTAAAGGAGGTGAGACTTGGAGATTATCAGGGGGAAAGTTCCGGAAGCTACTTAAGAACCCCAAAATGCTAGGGAGAGAAAGCAACACACTGGAACACATCTTTCCCACTCAGGCTGCCCCCAGGGCACTGCGTATGAGAACCCTCTACTCCCGTGGCCACCTGGCTACTGCCACTCGCGGCATAGAGCCCGTGGCCCCCAAATCCACCGTCCCGCCGCGGTCGGCTCAGCCCTCTCCACGAAGTCTGGCTGCAGACCGGACTCGTGTCGCTGACTGCACCGTTGCCTCTTCCGTCGAAGGGAGGAGGACCGAGGCCTGCGCCAGCAGCTCCCTGGCGGTGGTCGGGCTGTCCCCCTTCGGGGTTCTCCCTCCTTGTCTCCCTCCCTTTCCGCCCCGCCAAATTCCCGCAAGCTCGGTCCTCCTTGGTCACCCCAGGGGCTTCTAATCACTCGGTATCGATTTCCCTAACTCTTTTCATCCCGTTGAAGACACATCTTAAAACACTCCAGCCGGAGTGTGCTCTGGGCTTTATCCACACTAATAAAATGATTTACCCTGCTCTCTGCGCTCTCCTCACAGAGGAAAATCGTTCGAGCCTCGGCTATTTGTGTGTGATCAGTAAATATTTAGTGCGGTGACATCCTCAGCTAGGCTTCGGATCGATGCGGGGCCCACCGGGAGGTGTGCGCGCTCCACCGAGGGGACTCCTGATGTCCTGGCCACCGGTCGCTGATTTACCGCCAAGGGCAGGCACCGGGGGATGGTAGGGGTAGCAATGCGCTCCTGGACAATTGCCTTTTCAACCTTTTTTATTTTTGACATTCAGCCACTTGCCGAGGATCCCACTGTATCCCCCACTCCTTCCCCTTGCGCCCCGAGAGCCTTTCCAGAGGCCAGGCGATGCACCCGCGTCCCCGTGGCCCGGGACCACCTATCAGAGCCCTGCATCACCACGCAGGGAGGCCCCAGCCCCTGCTCTGGGGGTCGTCCCCTTGGGGCACTAGGCTCTGCGCCCGTTCACGCCTCTCTGGGTCGAAAGGGGGTGGAGGAGCCCAGAGCTGCAGTAGCGGATAGGGACCCGCTCCCTTGCTACTCTTTCCGCAACCCTCGGCCTTTCTGCTCCTCTGACATCCGTGTCCCTGTCGCCTGTCGGGCCGTCGAGCCGCAGGGCGTCGGGTGGGAACTTTACGTTCCTTGCCAGCAGACCTCCCTTTTTCCGTGGGGGAAAAAAGGCACTTATCTGAGAAGTGTTGAGAAGGGGGCCTGCTTTTGGATATCAGAGGGCTGTGGTAGCCGCAGAGACCCGTGTCAGCGCCTCTCCCAGGCGTGAGCACACTATTTCATGATTACACAGCCTCACCTTAACACTGGGACCCTAGGAAGTGGGCTGAGGCAGAATTGGGCACTGCAGGGACTCGCTGTGTCCCAAGATTCCAGCCACCTCTGACTGCTAAGTTAACGGAGTTGAGGCATATAAGGACCAGGCAGCCCACTCCTCCGAGAGCCACCGCTCCTGGGCCGGGGTTCGGACTTGAAAGCCTTCAAGGCCGCCAGCCACCTGTTGTTTGCTGGCCTGCCTTCCTCTCACCTGGGGCCTGGGCCTTGGCAATTCCCCTGGGACCCTGAATAGGAAGGTGCTGCGACCTGGCTGTGTCCACGCACCCCTCCCAGACCCCAGCGCTCTCGCCTTTGTCGTCCCCATGGTTTTTTAAACCGCCTTATCTTAAGACTCTATCTTTATACTAATGCATACTTAATTGGTCCGTCTTGACTGTCCATATAAAACAATTTAATTAGGGTGCTTTCTTGCTTTGGAGAGCAAAGAGAAAAAAATCTGCCCGATGCTTATTGTATTTAGCACCAATACAGGCAGAAAATGTAGCACAAGTTTTTGGTTGAAAGAGCACCTCTGTGCCCATTGAAGAGCGTTGATCCGAAAAGACAGAAAGGACAAGTAAAATCGATTGGAAGCGACCCTCTCTGTCCCTTTCACACCATTCAGAAACTCCATTCCTTCTAAGACAAAGACCAGCGCCTTGGGAATTCTCAGGGAAAAAGAGGACTCCAGCCTCATAAGCCTAGGGCACTTTTTAAAACATCTTCAGTATTCCAGTTTAAACCTACGCTTGGTGCTGGACCCCCACATGCGGTTTCAGGGGTGCCCACTCTGAAGACTCAGGCAGTTCGGCTAACACTCCCCCACGTCTGTGCCTGCTTGGCCTTATGGTCACCGCAGGCTGGCCTTTTAGGGTTAGTGCATCTAACCTAAAGGTGAGAACCTTTGACCCCGCCCCCCCAAGACTGGAGTGGCTGCCAGTGTTCTAAATTTGGCCAAAGTTGAAAGAAAATGAAAAAAAAAAATTACTCCAAGACCCAGGAAAACCAGTTCTGGTTCAGCATCCTGGGCCACCTTACCCAATAGCCACCTCCATCCCCAACTTTTTTTCCCCCCTCTGGCATTGAACTGCCCTAGCCACTGCTAAAGTGGTCAGGGCTGCATCTCTGGGTGGCCGTGAGTTGCCAGGTCTAACTGGTCTTCCATTAGGTTATCCCTGGCGCCCAGGCTGGGGAAGGTGGTCATCGATCAGACCTGGTACAAAAAGAAAAGAAAAAAAAAGAAAGAGGGAGAGGAGAGACGAGTGCAAGAGAGGGGGAGGAGAGAGAGACAGAGCTGTGATCACCTTCACCTGCCCTGACGCCCTGAGCTCGACCTCCCTATTCAAGATCCCAGGACCTTCAGCTAGGGTTGTAGGGGGCGGGGAGAATGGGAGGGGGCACCCTGAGTTACACACGTGGCCTCCTTCTAAGAGACCCAGTTCAGCTCTCCCCAGGAGGAGTCCCACCAGCCATCCACTCAGAGTAACTGATGAGGCAAACCGCAAAGAAAAACTTCTGTAGCCCATATTTATGGTATTAATGAATAGTTAAAAAAAGATTTACACTTCTTATGATCAATATTCTGAGTTATTTCCCTCAAAGTATATAATTACAGTGTCTTCAGAGTTTCATCATTGTTTGAGGTGGCAAAACCATTTGTAATTTTCATTAGCCAGTAAACATGTAATTAACATTCAGCACTGTGTTTAACTTAATTCCTATTTAAGACAAGGACAAGAAGCAACGAAGAGTGTTAGTTCCATTTGTCAAGTCTGACATACATCTTACCATAACAGTTTCCTAAAATAAAAGATCCGTGTTTCCCCATTATTCTTCTCTTAAAACAAAACAACAACAAAAAATCCATTAGTTAAAACTGTATTAAACTGCAATAGGCAGCACAATCCACTTTCAATTTTTTGCTAGTTATTGTATTCCTGCTTCCTGTATTCGTTTGGGGTGGTTGATACAGGGAGGGGGTGAATTAAGTATTCATTATGTGAAGGCATGAAATGGGGAACCCCTCCCCCCAAAGAAATAGATTTCCTGTTCAAGAAAGTTCTAGAATGAACACTAGAAAAAGGGGAGGGAGGCACTCATTCGCAAGGGGAGAGGGGGAAAATCACTTGGGGGGGGCACTTGAGTTAAGAGTAGAAAATGAGAATTCCAATTGATTCCTAGGAAAAATATTGGCCTCCTGTTTCAAGTTCTATCTTTGATCCAGGGTGAGGGGACCCTGCCTGCCAGTCTCCTAGGCTGCAGCTTTTCCCCTCCTCTCCCACCTCTGTTTTTTTTCCAACTTGCTTTAGGATTAGCCTCCATCCCTCTCGACCCCAAACACTGGAATTTGGCTGTGCCTTGGGTTGTCTTGCTTTGCAATATCCCCTATAGTTGTTGGCGGTTTTCTGCTGAGGGTGAGCCGGTTGCTCCAGCCTCCGACTAAACTCATTAAGTTGGAAGATTTTTTTTTTTTTTCAATTGGAAGGGTGTTTTTAAAGTCTCCTCTTTCCAGCCCCAAACAAGGTGTAACAACGCACTCTTCCTTCTAAGGAATCAGATGAGAGACAAGGATCACTCCAGACATCTCCTACCTACGGTTTGGGGTTTTTTTCTTAAAGGCGAGGCTTGCATTCCTCAGCAGCTATGTACAAAGCTCCCTGAAGCCGTGTCTCTCTAAAGTTAGTGTGCAGGCTTTTCCAAAGGCTGAGCGCGCCTAGTACACCGGGAAGCACTTCCGTGAGGTGGAAGCTCTCTCCCTTCACCTTTCCTCTTTTTTCCCTGCAGACTAATGCCTACTTTTTTATCAGTTTGCACAATCGCTTAGATAAACACCGAGGAGGAGAGTCTCTTTAATTATCAAAGACACATCTTTTCAGGGGGCCAACAAAGCGTTTATTTCACCCGCCAAACTAAAGGAGAGTTATTACAGTTGAGGAGGAAGATGCAAGCTGTTTGGGACCTTGAACAAGGCAAATATGGTTTTGGTATGTTTACTTACAGTATTTTTTTTTTCTCTTTCTCTCCTTTCTCACTTTTCTCCTTGTGCTGTGTGGGGTTGGGGATGACTTGGGGCTTTTCAGAAAATCGGTTTGCTAACGTGTATGAAATGCCTAGGACTGTGGTTGAAGGGGTTTGGGGAAGGGGGGACAGTCAATTCCGTGCGTTGCCATATTTTATTACATGTGTGTGGTAGCAGAGGTGGGAGAGGGGGGAGAGGGGGAAAATGCAATTGCAAAGCTGCCAAAATATGATTAAACCGAAGCATAAAGACTGCGGGTGCCTCCCATCTCCCGTCCTGTCTCCTCAAACTCATTTCCTTCCATAGAGCTGACTGCAAACCAGTTCTAAGAAGCCTGATTTTCCAAGCAGCAGACGACTGGCTGGGTTTGCTAGCAAAGGGGCTGCTAGGCTTGCACTAGGTATCAGAATTTCCTGTTCCATCTGCCTCTGCGCTTCATTTTGCAACCTTGTGCAGCTGACAGCCAGGCAGGCAGGCAGGCAGGGACCAAAGCCTCGCCCGGCTCCCTCGGCCGCGGTTCCGGAAGGCGAGCACTCGGTTAAGCTAGGAAAATCACAAGGAGAAGGGTACTCACCATCGGGCGGGGTGGTGGAGCTGGCGTGCAGATTTCAGGCAAACCTTTACCTTTTGGCTGTCTATTGCAACCGCGCCGGGCTGACTTAAGAAGCAATTCTGTGCAAAATGTTCAAGGACGGTTCCTCATTTTTTAAAAAGCCAGCGAGAGAGACGGCAGAGACAGAAAGAAAAAAGAGAGGAGGGGGTGAGGGGGACGCACATAAACCCAGTTCAAAAAAAAAAAAAAATCACCTCTTCATCAGACACTCGGGAAACGTAGAGACGGCGAGATCCGAGAACAGTCCAACCAAGCCAGAGTCAATTAATTATAAATCCTGGAGAATTATTCAGATTAAAATGTACAGAAGTTTCATTCTCCTATGCCTACGTGAGCCCAAAGTCGTTTCCCTTTAAGAGCTTCTTTTCTTTTAAAGTTGGATTTTAGGCAGCGAGATCTCTTACACTAGGGGGCAGACAGATACTGTACTTGCTCCAATCTTAAGCAATTTTTTTTCCTCCCAGCATATGCTCTGATTTAGCACTGTAAATTTTTCAGAGGACCCAACTCTGACAGCCCCTGGTGATTTTCAAAGTACCACAAGCCAGTGGTTAAAAATTGCATTGACTTGGAAGTTCAGAGGGACACAATGGAAGCCCCTTCCCTATTCACGGAGCTCCAGTGTGGTGGAAGAGAAAAACACACACGACTAGATTGAGGGAAAGGAGGAATTCAATGAATCCTGAATTCTACTGAGCTCAGAGTTAAACTCGGCATTTGCTGGGGTCTGTATTCATATTGTGATTTAATCTGTAAAGAATTACAGATGAGCCAGCCACTTTCTGCAAGGAAATCATATCCTGGAAATTGGGGGCTTTTTTTTTTCATTTTCCAAATTAAGATAAATGTTTTTCCTCAACTTTGACCAGTCAAATTAAAGCTTGCCACTACTGTCATTAAAATAAATTTACATTTGCACTAAAAGGCTTGGCTTACTCTTTAAATAAAATAATACATTGATATTCATCTTTTGGTGAAGGGGTGTTTTAGAGTTAAGACAACTGAGCATTTTTGGAAAAGGATATTAAAAATTTTTTGCCTTTTTAATTCTCAGTCTGGCTTTCCCGTCTCATCGTCCATCCAGTAAAATTAACTATAGTTCATATGATGATTTTACTTCCCCTTCTAAACAGCATTTCTATGGCTAAATGAATCCTAAAATGCAGTGAAGCTTCCCTAACATG
>NW_008355272.1:7973459-7975541 GCF_000622305.1 Nannospalax galili
ATATATATATATGTCATATGTGTGTAAAAGGTAATCTTACTATGGAAGTGACTGCACATGAAAAAGGCAAGATGAAAATTTCTTTATAATCAATTATGCCTATCTTCTATTAAGTCAAGTTGGAAATGCTCATTAGATTTCTTATGTCAACCTCAGTCCACTGTACACTGAGCTTGCCCCTAATCTCACATTTGCAGCATCAAGTAATTCCTTGAATCAGAGAAATTGAAAGGAAAAAAAAAAAACCCAAACCTTCTCTGAAATGATTTCTTTTCCATCTTTCTTGTTCTTTTTAGGAGAAAGTTGTATGGTGTCTCTAACCAGCCAGAAATTTTTAGCCTAGCTTCACTTTGTGGCCACCTAATTACACATCAGGTTTATGATAGTCCAATAATGGCCATGGCTTGTTATTTCTTAAAGCACTCAAATAATCATAGCACCTGCAGCTTTGGTGCAATACTTGATCTCATCAGAGAAGGAGAAGGCTGAGGAAGGCTTCAGGGTGAAGTTTATATTGGATTTTTTCTCCTTACCCCCAAACCAGCATCTCCCTGCCCACATCTTCCTGTGTTGCTTAGCTCACAGCCTGCCTGTATGTGTAAAAGAACTGTGCGAAAAGTACAGTCTGTGCATGTCAGTTACATGTGCCGTTTATTTTATTAAAGTAACTTTATATCACCAAATTTTTTGTGCTGCCTAGGATGCTTCTCTGAAGTCCTCAGTTTGCTCTTTATAGTACCCTCTTTTTACCCCCCTTGGAGTTCAGCATCTTTTGTATAAAATAATTCAATTGTTGGTAAACCTAGTTGGCTTATGGAATTACAGTTTTGTTTTTTTCTTGGTTCAGTGTCCCTGATGAAACACAATTTTTTCCTATAAATGTGTAGACATCACTGTCAGCTAACTGGTCCTAATCAAACAAGTTTATTGCAATGAAATATAATGTGTCTTAAGGATGATTCTACGCTTGACGTTTAAAACCTAGACATCCTGGCACTCACACATAGCTGTATCAAGTGATGTGAGCACACCAAGCAGACTGACTTAGGCTGTCGAGTAGTTCCTTCTGCAGTGATTATCTTGAGGTAGACTATGGCTTGTTTGTGGTTCTTGTGAGTTGTGCTGGTATTATTTTCAATTTGGAGCAAGCTCTCTGGGTGTTTTAATGGCTGTGCGAATGCTTAAAGGCAACGTGAACAATGAAGTCCGTACTCAACTGTGTCTATAACCTAGAAACACAGTCTCGGTCGTCTTTGTCTGTGTACATTGATAAATGTGCATCTGATACATGTGCGTTTACATGTGTGTACAGAGGGTGTGCACAGGCGAGACTGAGCGGCTGCCTGCGCCTGTCCATCAGCGGGCAGAAAGGTCTTTCTCCCCCTCTTCCTGGGTGTGTGGCAGGTCACTGGCTGGCCAGTTAGCTAAAACCAAGGAGAGAGAATAAAGTTGAGGAGAATTTATTTTAATTGCGTCATGGCAATGACATGAAGTCTACTTGTGGTTTTCAGCATCCAAGATGCTTTATTTGAGCAATTAAAATGTCAGGCCACAAACCTATGAAATGTTAACCCTACAAGGAAAAGACAGATATTGAACGACCTCTTTTCCTATCAAACACAAACAAACAAACAAAAATGAGCTACCAAGCCGAGCAATAATGGGAGTTCACGAAACGAAGAGTTTTTACTCATTTAGGATCCAGCCAAATCTTTCGTTTGGAGATAGACAGCCAGCTCTGACCACGACACCTTGCCATCTCCGCCGCGTACCCCCCAGCAAAGAAGCTGGGGGAACTTTCTCCGTCTTTGGCACTGGAGGCACTACAGTGCGCCGGGCATCCCCGGTGGAGCGCGAGCGGCGCGCTCCGTGGCATCGCCAAGTTGCGAGAGACCAAGTCCTTGGTTGCATCCTAAGCTTCTCGCGGAGCCTTTAAGAGGCGTTGTGTGTGCACGCCGCACTTGTCTCCCCGCAGGGCGAAAACCTCTGCTGCAGGGTGCGGGGCGAGCAGGGGCCGCGCTGTCCGGACGGCAGGGGCCCATCCCCCGCTCGGCGACAGGGGCGGCGCGGCCATCGGTCCCC
>NW_008355272.1:7975659-7976307 GCF_000622305.1 Nannospalax galili
CTGCTCCCGCGGCCGCCATGGCGGGGCCGCCGCGCTCCGGCCAATGACGGCGAGGGGGCGGCGCGCGCGCGCCGGGCCAGGCCAACCCCGGCTGCTGCCTTATAAGGCGCGCCGTCGCCATGGCAACGTGCGCTAAGTTGCAGCAGTCGTGTCAAAGTTCACTATATAGAGAGCTCAGTGAGCTGATCGCGGAGAAGCCACTTCTGCCAGCCCCGGCGCCTATAAATCGCATTCCCTCCCGCGCCCCCCTTTTTAGCATATTTGATCACTTTGATTCTCTGTTCTTTTCTCTCCGCGGTGTGTGTGTGCGTGCGCGCGTGTGTTTTCTTCTCCTCCTCCTCCTCTCCCCGAGTTGCCTCCTTTCTCCGGGTGCCGTGCTGCCTTCTTCCCCCCTCTTTCATTCTTCCTCTCCGTCTCTTTCTCCCCCCTCTGCGCACGAAGGATGTGCTTCTAGGTGGTGATCTGCCCTCCTTTCTCTCTTTTATCATTTCTCCCCCGCCGCCGGCGAGTTGACTCTTTCCCTATGTGTGTGAGGCGGCGGCGGCAGCAGCAGCAGCGGCTCCGGCGGTGGCAGCAGCGGCAGCAGCGACTCCACCGGCGGCGGCGGCGCTAGACGCGGCGGCTCCGGGCCCGACCCGGAGGCTTCGG
>NW_008355272.1:7976385-8074143 GCF_000622305.1 Nannospalax galili
GGCGGCGGCCCAGCGCCAGGACGACGCCGCGCAGCGCCCGACGCGGACCACTTTCATGCTGATTCCCCCGGACCCGGGCAGCGCTCCGGCCACTCCGCGGGCCGCCGGCCTCCGCCCCGGCCTGCCTGGCTCCCAGGGCGCGCCCGTGCCCGGCGCCTCGGCTCTCTCGGTCCTCCTGATTTCGATGGCTTTCCTGAATGGCTGACTGTGGGCTGCCCTGGACTTGGCCCCCGGACAGTCGCCTCTCCTCCTCTTCCTCCTCCATCTCCTCCTTCTCCTCTTCCTCCTCCTTCTCCTCCTCCAACTCCGCTGCACACTAGATCTGAGAGCAAGAGAGTGAACGAGAGAGGGAGAGAGGGAGGGAGAGTGAGAGCGAGCGAGATCTTTAGGAAGATTTTTTTTTTTGCCTCCTACTTCTGTCTTGAAGCCAGACAATCGACTTGCAGCTCTCCCTCCCCTCCCTCTCTCCACGTTCTGCTCCCACTCTCTCTCCCCTGTCCCCTTGCCCGCCCCTCTCGACGGAAAGCCCCCCGAAACCAGCAAAGCTGAGCCGAGGGAAACAAACAAAACAAACACACCGGGCCAGACAAGCCATCGACAAAACTTTGCAAAAGCAAAAACAAAAAAGGAAAAACTCACCAACCTCAATCAACTAGCCCTGAGCCACCCGGGGCGCCCTCCCGCGCCCTCTCGCACCCTCGCACACACAAAAGGCGGCGCGCCGGAGCCCGAGACTCGGGAGCCGCCGCCGCCCCGCCGCCGCCCGCAGCCAGGGGAGCAGGAAGTCCGGACGCGGCCCCCATAGATATGGCAATGGTAGTCAGCACGTGGCGCGACCCCCAGGACGAGGTGCCCGGCTCTCAGGGCAGCCAGGCCTCGCAGGCGCCGCCCGTGCCGGGCCCGCCGCCTGGCGCCCCGCACACGCCACAGACGCCGGGCCAAGGGGGCCCAGCCAGCACGCCGGCCCAGACAGCGGCTGGCGGCCAGGGCGGCCCTGGCGGCCCGGGAGGCGACAAGCAGCAGCAGCAGCAACACATCGAGTGCGTGGTGTGCGGGGACAAGTCCAGCGGCAAGCACTACGGCCAGTTCACGTGCGAGGGCTGCAAGAGCTTCTTCAAGCGCAGCGTGCGGAGGAACCTGAGCTACACGTGCCGCGCCAACCGGAACTGTCCCATCGACCAGCACCACCGCAACCAGTGCCAGTACTGCCGCCTCAAAAAGTGCCTCAAAGTGGGCATGAGACGGGAAGGTATCGGCCTCTCATTTCTCCCCCCTTCGCCCGCGGTCCCGGGGCCCTGGGTGCGTTTGACTAGCCTGCTCTGGGTAAGGACACAGAAACCCCAAGCTCTTCTCTTCGTGGTGCAGCCCAGAGGGATTTTATGCTAGATCTGCATTGCCACCCAGACCCCCAGTCCGCATGCTTTAGCAGACCACTTTCCTTCTCTGCCCTCTCTGCGGGCAGCTTTCCTTTTCTTTGCATTGATTGCGAGTTCATTCGAGTTCACCTTTCTGCAAGGGATGGATTGTTGTTGTTTGTTGTTTTAAACACCCCCTCCCCCCTTGTTTTTCCTGCATGTTCAACATATGTCCCTCCCCCCAACCCTCTCCCCAACCCCCACCTTCTCAAAAAAAAAAAACAAAAACCTGAGATTGTACTTTTGTACAGGAGGTTCAAATTACAAATGGCAATTTTATGCACTTCGCCGTATTAACGCTGCCGCCCCGGCAGTGCTCATGTGACCCTTCCATGAATTAACATTCTGCTTAAAAAAAAAAAAACTCTTTTTTTTTTTTTTTTCCCCTTTCACTTTTGAAACAAGGAGAGAGCTGTAGAGAGTAGGGAAGTGTGGGCGAGGGGCCTTGGGCCGCTGCTTTCGCTCTGCGCGAGTTGGGTCTTTGTGATATAAAATTCGCCAAGCCCCGGGAGCAGTGATCTGCCAATGGCGCGCTGCGCGCCGGGCGCGGGCTCCGGGCTGGGGAGAGCCAGTGCAGGGGTTTCTTTGTGTTTCTGCGAGAGCGACTCTCCCGGTCCGGAGTCAGATAACACCCGGAGCCTGGGCTTTCCTTGGCTCGAACGGGCCCTGCTTGGGCTCAGCCGGCGCCCGCCGCCTGCTCCCTGCCTCTCCGCGGCTTCCTCTTTCCTAAGCCGGCCTCTGCCTCTCCGCCCTCTCTCTGGGGCTCTCCTCCTCTGAGCTCACTGATCCGGCAAAGGCGCCGGACGTGGACTGTTTGTCTGTTGCCAGGAGTTTCTCGCAGGGCTGGGGCTGGAGCTGGGGTTACGAGGTTTGGGGACAGTCGTTCCGGGGTGACCACAGGCCATCTGGGGTAAACCCTGGTGTCTTGTGCAAAAGCGTCTTACCCTCCCCCTACACTCTGCTCCCGTTCCTTCTCCAATCAATAAGAAATATCAGCTGTTTAGCAGTAAAGAAGAAAGGTGCCCCCAGAATGCTACATCCCACCCACAGAGCCGGGAACCCCCTCCCCAGGCAAAGTGGTCAATTCTGGGTCCTCGGTGGACCAGCCCCTGCGGGCCTCGCAGGCCAGTGTTAGGGTCTGCCGGTCAGAGCTGGCCAGGGAAGTGATTTGTGAGGAGTGTTGTTGAGAGCCCGGGCAACAGACTCCTAGGTCTGTAGCCGGCCTGCCTCGATCTTGCACTACTCTGGGACCAGGGGCAGGCGGGGATCATGCTGGGGGGATCCATATACTAAGACAGAGCATTAACTGCTGAGTGTCTCCTTTCCTTCCTGCAGCTGTACAGAGGGGCAGGATGCCGCCCACCCAGCCGACCCACGGGCAGTTCGCTCTGACCAACGGGGACCCCCTCAACTGCCACTCGTACCTGTCCGGATATATTTCCCTGCTGCTGCGTGCAGAGCCCTATCCCACGTCGCGTTTCGGGAGCCAGTGCATGCAGCCTAACAACATCATGGGCATCGAGAACATTTGCGAACTGGCCGCGCGGATGCTCTTCAGCGCCGTCGAGTGGGCCCGGAACATCCCCTTCTTCCCTGACCTGCAGATCACGGACCAGGTGGCCCTGCTTCGCCTCACCTGGAGCGAGCTGTTCGTGTTGAATGCGGCGCAGTGCTCCATGCCCCTCCATGTCGCCCCACTCCTGGCCGCTGCTGGCCTGCACGCTTCGCCCATGTCGGCTGACCGGGTGGTCGCCTTTATGGACCACATACGGATCTTCCAAGAGCAAGTGGAGAAGCTCAAGGCGCTGCACGTCGACTCAGCCGAGTACAGCTGCCTCAAGGCCATAGTCCTGTTCACCTCAGGTAGGAAGGAAACCTGTTTTCTGGTACCCAAGACCTCCTAGGGCAGAGTTAGGGCCTGGAAAAGTGGGCCAGCTCCACCTTCCCCTTAAAAGGCCAAACTGTAGAGTGTAGTTTGATCTGGGAACTTTGTGTAACTGCTGGGTACCACCAGGCCTGTTCTGGTCAGAAGAGGAAGCTGGGGTGCAGAAGGATGCTCCAGACTCTGACTCCTAGAGGGGCCATAGGTCCTCTCAGGCCCCTTCCTCTCCTATAGTAGCCAACTTGGAATGCACTCTCCTGCTTCTTCCCTAAGCCCAGGCCCTCTGGGCCTATTTAGCCCCCAGGGAATCTACTCAAGCCCAAAGCTTTCTCTGGCACCCTGACTGAGATGCCCCTGGGCACATAGCAGGCCTGGCATCATCCCTCTAGGAGAAAGTTTGTCCCTGCAGGGGAAAAGTTTTCCTGTTGGAGAACTTTCCAGTTGGAGTTGGAGCTTCAGGCAAGTCCAACTTGAGGGCAGCCGTTTTCAAAATTGTATTCTCATTAAAATAATGAAGACTGCCAGGAGAAGGGGAAAGAGCTGTCAGAAAGGGACAGGAGGAACTAAGGGACGTTCATAACTCCAGAAGGACTGCAGGGGGCTAAGGCTGGCTTCCAGCTTCCCCTGCCCAGGAAAACACCTAAGGCAATGTTAAAGCAACCCAGAATGTGTGGCACCTTGGCCTGGATATGAATATTGCTGGAGATATAACACCATCATTGACTGTATTAGGAAATCTAGTTAGTTTGCATGTAGTTTAACCTGTGTGAGTAATAGATCTGATATTCATTAACTCTAGAGGCCAAATGATTTTTTTGAGAGTCTGGCTTTCCATTTTGGGCCACACCTGAGTCTTTTGGCTGCCTCCAGGCTCAGTTCGGCCATTGCACAGGTGGCTGGAAATTATCCCCTCCCTTCACATTCTTCTACTAAGTTGTCAGCTGATTCCTTTGTCATGGCTGAGAAGGGAAGGGGGTTCCTGACTAAGAATAACAAACATTTGGAATCTGGCAGGACTTGGAACCTAGTTACCCACTCCAGCTCTTAAACTTACAGTCAGAAAACTAGAAGAGATGTTTGCCTATGTGGCAAACAGAAAGGACTTCCACAGTTTATTGTTTGAAAGAAGTCTGGAAACCAAGTCATTAGTTGAATCTATTGCAGATTTGGGAGTCCTCAATCTGTTGTCTTAGATACATTACTGCTTTTCACATAAAATCCTCCCAGTCACCCCAAATCCTGCCCACTGAAATCATTAGGTAATCAATCAGAGGGCAGCACTTTGGCCAGGCAAGAACTACAGGCAGAAGATTGAATGTGGTTGATTCTTCACATGAGCCTGTCATATCTAGAGTGCTTGCCTGGTGCAAATGTAGAGGCAAGCTCCTAGTCCTATGTCCCATAGCTACCTTCACCCCCTTCCTACAACCTGGCCCCGAGCCCATGTTCTCAGATGATGGAGGTGGTTGTTAATTTCTTGATATCATTGTTAGTTCTTTGCCTTTACCCTTGGTCTTTCAAGAAAAGAAATGCCTGGTACTGTCGAAACAGTTTAATTTATTACTGTTTGCAAAATGTGGAGGCCTGTGTGGAGAATGCAGATGGCCTCACAAAGAGATAAAGGTTCTTGTTATCTGATTCAGAGGGAGACACACAGTACCTACATGGAGGGAAGGAGTCCTAGACAAACAGATCTTTTTATTTCTGACCACAGACACCTAGGCATTCTGTAGATCCAGGAAGTCCTGGACACAGTGGAGGAGGTTACATGTGTGTTCTCGTGGTAGGGGTGGAGGTAGTGGTGGCTGTTTTCGAATATCTGTTTTAATGATTCACAATATGCATGTGTTAACCCCAGCCTTGTCTGGGGAGCCCCTGAAAGGTCAGGTCACAACCTGAACCGCCTTCACCAAGAAGCCTCTCATTTCAAAGGCACTTATTGTATTTTCGCGTATCAGAAAAAGAAAAGTGTTTTCCTGAAGATAACAGGGAGGGGGGATGCTTCTTGGAGGGACCTGGGTTTAAAAAAAAAATAAAGGGGGGTGGGAGAAAAAGGAGAGAGAAGAAAAGGAGGGAAAAGAAACAGCTCAAATGAACAGAGAGATCACAGTTTGCATGGTTGCCCTTCAATAGGCTAAACTGACAAGATCAGTTTTAAAGGGCCACTTAAATCAGTTTCAAAGACTGGAGAAAAATGAGTCGCCCTCTTTGGGGGAGAATCTGAGGCTGGGTCGTGGTTGCCATTACTGAAGGCTGGGCCAGTTTGTTGCTTCCCCCCACTATATAATTGTAAGCCAAACTATTATTTTCAGAGGTTGAGGGGGAGGAGCACTGGCAGTTTTGGTTTCATCTGTTAGTCTCTGTGCTGTGTTGGGCCAGTTATACCAATGCACTTTTTCTGGGGCCTCCCAGTGACCCAGCCAGAAGACTGAGGCATTGAAAGCCTATAGCACCCCGAGTGTGTTTTATTTTAAAGCAAACACTCCAGGACCATCTCAAGCTTTGTCACTTCCCTCCTCTTCCTTGAAGTTTTCAGTGCACGGGCATTTGCTCCAACTCTGGTTGGGGCAGTTTGATAGAGCACTGTGCACACACCTCATGTGACCCATTTCAAGCCTCCTAATCTGATGACTGAATTCTCTCTCTCCCTCTCTCTCCCTCTTTCTTTTTTAACTTTCTTCCAGATGCCTGTGGTCTGTCTGATGTAGCCCATGTGGAAAGCTTGCAGGAAAAGTCCCAGTGTGCTTTGGAAGAATACGTTAGGAGCCAGTACCCCAACCAGCCAACACGGTTCGGAAAGCTTTTGCTTCGCCTCCCTTCCCTCCGCACGGTCTCCTCCTCAGTCATAGAGCAATTGTTTTTCGTCCGTTTGGTAGGTAAAACCCCCATCGAAACCCTCATCCGGGATATGTTACTGTCCGGCAGCAGTTTTAACTGGCCGTATATGGCAATTCAATAAATAAATCAAAATAAGAAGGGGCGTGAAACAGAGAAAGAAAAGGCAAAAGACTGGTTTTGTTTGCATAATTTCCTTCTGTTAAGAAAGGATATAAAAGGATGTTACAAGTTTGCTAAAAGAAGAGAGGGGAAGAATTTAATGGACTGTGAATTTCAAAAAAAAAAAAAAAGGAAAGAAAGAAAAAGAAAAACTCCTGTGTCGGTCAGAACAACTTGCTACTTATCTTTTTTGTATAAAAAGGAAATTAGTCTTTTTCTTTTTTGGTAAATTTTTGAAAAATATTGCTAAAAGTGCATTTAAGGAGATTGGGAGAAAATTAGCAGAATGGAGAAAGTAAGTCTTTTTTTTTTTTCCAAATTATTAATTGTCCTGTGTCTCTGTACCTCTAGCTGTTCTTTTTTGTACTTTTCTGGTTCTAAACCAGTTTATTCTGTGGTTCTATAATAAGTTTTGATATAATCTTGGCTTCTTAAAAACTGTGTATCATTAAAATATATGTTCTGCAAGAATTAAAACTGAGTCCATGGAAATATCGTAGGAAGACATAAAACTTTAAAAGGCAACTCAAAGATGGTGGAAACGCACTTACGAGTGGTGGCCAAAATTTTTAGGTGAAGTTGAGCAGTCTAATTAGCAAGCTGGAGGAACCACAAGCTACACTTAACTTCCCCTGCCCCTCCCCCCAAGACACCATGACAAACCTAGCTTTTTAAAAATATTTTAAGAAAGAGAAGGAACTGTGGAATTTATTGGCAGCCAAGGAATGTGTCCAAGACACAAGCTGAGGTTTTGAATAAAAAGTGAACTTTTGTAATTTCAATTGGGTCCCCCTTAGTTCTTGAATTGTTATGAAAATCCTATATCTGTTTGTATATTTGCAAGCCCTTTGTATTATAATTGTTGATATTTCCCCTTTTTAAAAAATACCATTGAAATCAGCATGACAAAATAACACTGTTGGCACTTATAGGTAACGTGATTGATTCAGTATCTTAGAGTTTACAGTTTGTGTTTTTAAAAAAACTGAAGGTTTTTTTTTTAAAGTGCAACATTTCTGTATACTGTAAAAGTTATAATAACTGAACTGTTTGGTCGAGTCTTTGTGTGTTATATTCCAAGGAAATTGAAAGTATTCAGAAATTAAAATATTATTTGATATCTGAAACCTGCTTGGCTGTCCCCACTCACTGTCTTTCTACCCAAACCCCTGTGAGTTCTCCCTGAGCCAGCGGGGGCCCCATTTGTTTACTCCCCTCAATCAGTTTGATCAAAGGTAGACTAGTATATTTGCCTGTTTAATTTGGGTGTGTGTGGGGGGAGCTGAAGTTAATGGTTTATCTATGGTTTAGGAAGTACCACACTGATATAGTAAGCCACCCCCATTCACCTAATCCTCCTTTTAATTAAAAATGGATTTTCCAGGAAAAAAAAAAAAGGCCCTTATATTTGTCACACTTAAGTGCCTGCTTAGGGAAGGTATTGTGAAAAAGTATTAGAAATCTTGAGATCAGTATCTATTTTATGATCAGAAAAAAATGCTCTTTTGTACATTTCTGACAGTTATGCAGAAGATTGTTCAAGCAAGCTAATCCAAGCACTGTAAATAGAGGGCAGTTGTTTGCAATGAGTTTTTCCTTAAGTGTGATTTTTAAAACATATTTTGTGGTTCTCATCTAGCGTGGTTGTTGAGAGGGTCTCAAATACAGTGATGTAGCTTCTAGCGATGAAGGGTCTGTTTCCATGTACATATGATAACTTGCAGTTGGCCTGCCTTTCCCCTCCCCCTCCCTCTTCAGTCTGTGAGAGCAAGACCACAGGTCAAGGGAATCTTTTCCATTGGAGTTATGTACATAAAAACCCATGGACATTTGGACATTTCACATTGTGTAGATGCAATTGCCACTGCTCTTGTAATCCTTCGTCCTTAGAAACCAAATTAAGGAAGAGAAAAAAATGAAGAAAACTTTACAGGGTGTTGCTGATGGAAGTCATAACTATTTGTTTCAACCCCCTCCCCCTTTCTCTTCTGGTTTGGGAAAAGCTTAGAGCTGGGAGCTTGCAATTTGTTCTTATTTAGACTTTCCAAGCTGCCCTCCCTGAAAATGCTTTTACGATGTTGTGGTTTAATCTTAAAGTGAGAGAGGGGGCTGATGAGGGAGATGAGAGAAAAGGGATCATTTTGCAAAGTGTATTAAACTTTGATGCTCAGTTCTAGTCCATATACGCAGACCTAAAAAATTCTGTCTGATTTGGGCATTTGAGCAGAGTTCTGCATCTGACCCTCTGCTTCTCTCTGTAGATATATACATATATAAATATAAGTATGTTTTACAGCACCGTATCTGACCTTTAGATGGAGGTTTGTCTGTTGTTGTTGATTTTCTCCTCTTGCAAGTGCTGTCAATGTGAGTGTGTGAAGTTTCTCTAAGTAAAACACAGGCCCCTTTCCTTGTTTGTTTTGTGTTAGCTTATTGTAAACAGCCATTTGTTGTAAATTATTATTGGCATTAAATTATAATTTATGATTTTCAAAGCAAAAGACAGTCCCTGTTTTATTATGCTTTAAGTATATACTCTAGGCGTTGAAAATTTCTTTCTGACTCTTAAGTTTCAGCGATGAGCTTGGGGGTCTTCGAGGCAGAAAAACAGGGCTCAAAATTTTTGAGCTGGTTAAAACAAAACTCCTTGTATATGTTTAGAGTGGCTGGAGGAGGATCTGTTTAGAGTGTTGAGTTCGGTTTAAGTTTATTGCATTTAAAGAAAGTTTTTCTTTTCATGCTGAGTTAGAACAAAAGATCTTTGCTGCGACTGAATTAGACAAAAGACGAGGGCTGGGACCCTGCGAGCGCGTTGTGTGTGAAATTGACGAGATCTTTAAAAAAAAAAAAAAAAAAACCTGCTAAACATGGCGACTCTTTCCCTTTAAGTGTCTCTTTTTCCTTGCCGGGTTTTTTTTTTTTTTCCTCCTCCATCTGATCTGAGCTCGCTTTATTTCTTTTCCCATCCCCACTCCCCCTCCTCCTGGCGCTCGGGGGTGTGAGAGAGAACCCAGTTAGAAGCGAAATGCAACAATAGTCCGAGGAGAGAGAGGGGCGATCGCTGCTTCTTGCCACTTTCATACAAACCTGGGAGAAGATTGAGCTGGGAGGGGGAGGGGGGGGTTCTAGCCAGTTCTCTCGGCTCTCTGTCGCCCTGCCTGGGCCTTTGATGGTGAGCTCGCCCTGGGGCCGCCTGGGGCTGGGGCTCAAAGTTAGCGGGTGACGTCCGGGGCTGGATTCGCCGCGATGAGACTCGGGTTAGCATCCGGCGGGCCGCGGGGACCCGGGCCTGGAGTTGGCCGCTGCCGCGGAAAGTGCCTGGCCCCCCGCCCCCGCCCCCAGTGCTGCAGCCTGCCACCCGCGCCGGGGAGAGTCGGGGTGCGGAGCGCGCAGAGCTGCTCTCCCGGGATGTGCACCGAGCGGCTGCGGGCGGGGGGGCGGGGGCGGGGGGCGGTCAGGGGGAGCTCGAGCGTGTGAAAACTGCCTGGAAGCTCGCTTTTGCCTTGGTCCTATGAGCTGAGCCAACATGGCGTCTCCCATTGCACCGCGAGCGCCGGCTGCCAGGCACCGAACGGCCGGGTAATAGAAAACACATTGGTTACCAAAAAGGAGAAATAAAAGGAGGTGGGGGTAGAGCTAAGGGCCATTTCATCTGCAGGCAGAAAACCCTCTTTTAAACTCTGGCTGGCAAGTGAGACTAGTCCTCGATTATTATGTAATTAAAGCAATAGCATGAGTAGAGAAAATATTGGAAACGCAGGACCCCAAACCCTCTTTTCTGCCCCCCCATATTCAACAAAGTTTATTTCACACCTCCTCTCCCTCTCAGAACCAAATTAGAAGAATAAAAATCGGTATCCACAAACGATCTTAAGTGTTTGAATGGTATAGGGGGAGGGGGAGAAGGCAGTATTTACAGACCTCGGTCAGTTCCCGGTGCTCATTAAATCAAAGCTGCTTTGGGCTTCGCGCTGGCCCGGGACCTGCTAGGGAGGAGGGGGAGAGCTGGCTGTGAACCCGCCGACTCAGGGTACAACTTGCAGCTTGCTTGTCAAAGTTTGGGGAAAGGTGGCTTTCCGGACAGAGATTTGACTGGAGAGTGGATCGAGCTGGGGCCGCGGACCGCTTCTAGGAGGGTGGTCGCAGGCCCCAATAGTATGTGAGCCCTTTGGACTGCGCCTCTGGCTGGAGCGCATCTTCAGAGGAAGACTCTTTATCTAATAGGTTTGAGAGCGGTCGAGGGCGGAAGTGGGCAGACCTGGCCTCCCAGAGTTTTCCCAGGCCTCTTCAGAGACCCCAGATTGGGATCATCTGCTCAGGGTCGATGCGGTCTTCTCTGTCGAGTTCCAACCCTAGACTGGGCCTGAGGAGCCCTATCAACCAACCACTTGGGAGGGAAGCGAGGTACTCTCTGAATTCCAGGCCTCGTCAAGATTTACTGAAGTTGGGTTTAAAAAACGTGCTTCAGATGATTTTTCCCATTTTCTCAGATTTCAAAGGCTCCCTGCAGTGCCGCTGCCTAATTAATGGTGAAATTCAACTAAATCTAATTATGCAGTAATTTTAAAGCAGTTAGTGCTGGGCGTTGGTTTGTAATAGGACCCCAGTTTTTTAAAGTTTGTTGACTGTATTGGTTTAGGGAAAAGCTGTCTTTTGTATAATAAAGAAAGATGGAATAGTTTTGCTGCAGGTATGAGAGGGCTGAGAAGTGTCTGCCATATCATCTGCCTCTCAGTCCAATTCTGTCTCCTTTTCTCTTTCCTGCTCAGGTTAAGAACCTGAGCAAGGTGCTAACTCAACAAGCAGAGCCAGTTTCATGGTCAAAGGAAAAAGGGAGAATCTGTCCTTTGAAGACAAAAGGACTGGCTTGCTGTCTGTCCTCCTGGATGCATCCGTAAATGCTTGAAAAGGGGGAAGGGACTCCCATCTCTAATCCAGAACAGATTTCCTCCCCAACATCTATTGTCATTAAGGCTCAAAGCTGACTCTTGGAGTTATAAATCTTATCGCCCTTCTGATAACACACTTGTAATAAGTTAGCGTCCTATTCAAAGTGAATTGTAAAATTGCCTCATTTAATATGGCATCTGTGTCATTAAAACTTTTATTTATTTATTTATTTATTCTCGCCTGGTGACTTGCAAATCTGGCTTTGGGGCTAGCAGGGACATCCCTGCCTATTGGGCCTCCAGGGTTGGACAGATGAGAAGAAAGGTGAGAGAGATCGGCTGCCTGGATTCCGCCTCTGGATCTTAGTCTGGGGTGAGAGACCCCCAGGCAGAGCCTAGGATGGTGGTGTCCCACTCTCCACCCCCCAGTGGCTCCCTGAAAATGAGATTCCTTGAAAGAAACAAGCTTGTGATTAGCTAAGCAAACACATCTGCTTTAGGAGTTGGGCCTTCGTTAATTAGCTGAACAAAGGGCCGTTTTGCTTTTTACCTTTTGCTGGGGGAGAGTGTGTTATTTCAGGAGTGTCTGGGGCTCTCCTCTTTTCAATTGCATCCAACGACGTTAATTTTATTGGGATTACTGATGGGAAATGAGGTGGCACAGGCTTCCGAGAGGAAAAGCTTGATCATTACCCCCTTTGGAACTATATTTTTCCACCGAACCTCCTGCTCGTGAGGAGGGGGGTGGGGGACAAACTGCGCACAAGTTCGGAGCAATTGGACTCAGGCTCCTGGTATGTTGATCTCGGGTGACAGAGCGTGTGTTGAAGCTGAGCGCTATAATTTGCACTTCTGTTCCTTTATTAGGCCTGGAAAACGAACTAATGAGCTTTGGCCCAGTACAATGTCACTTGTATTTATTTTCTTATGGCAACTTTGAGATAGCGAAAGTGGGAAGTGTTCCTTACCACAAGCTAGGGAGGGTCCAGAGTCTGGTCTCCTGGCATCCGGGATGGGGTGGGTGGCTGCATCCCAAGCTGGTGAGGATAAGCCAGTGGCCCTCACAGGGCTAGCCTGGGCGTGGAATTGGGCCTTTTGAGTGGTCCTGGGGCCTCTCTGGACATTATTCGGCCTTTTAATGACTTAAGCACCCCTTCAGGCCCAGCTCCCAGAGCCAGGGAAATCTAAGGGTGGGGAGAAAGGCCAGCCCCAGGGCAAGTTCCCAGATAGAAGTTCCCAGGCTCAGAGGGGATATGGAGGTTCCCTTCTGCTGCTGAGCAGAGGAGGGATCCTGGCGACACAGCTTGCCAGGCCAAAGACCCCTCGGAGCCAGCCGGGTTACCCTGCTGGGTGGCAGAAACATCTACTTCTCCTCAAGGCCCGGCCTAGCTTTGTAGCTATCTTGTTGGGAGTCGTGGTGAAGAGACCGCCTTAAAGCGGTTCTTAGGACCCCGAAGTTCTGAGACTCCCTCCCCTTTCTTCCTAGGTTAATTGCTCCAAAAAGTCGCAGTTGGAGGGACCTAAAATAAAGAGGGAGGGGTGAGGCTGAGGCAGGACCGGCATTCCTAGTGCTCTGGCAGAGAGAAAAAGAGACCTCCACTCCGGAACTGAGGGGGACAAGGGAAGGGAAATCCCGAGCTGCAAGAGGGGAGAGGATCCGTCTCCGCACAGCCAGAGACTTCCCGTGGTTCTTGCCTCGCTCCATGCCAGGCTTGCCTGGCTAATAACGCCCAGGCTCAATGACCCCCTCCCCTTACCCTTCCCATTTCTCTTTGCTTCATCCCTCCGCCTTTCCACCCCCACCCACCTCTTCCTTCCTTCCTCCAAATGGGTGTTAACGTGGGTCTTTATGTTCTGTCTATAACTAGGATGTAATCACGCGCCCCATGCCTCTCTCTAAAAGCATTTAATAAATGTCTATTAAAGCGCTACAAATGTAAGATGAATTTAGTGGCGCCGCTGCCTCCCTGAATCCAAACGGTAATGATGGATTTATCAACGGGGATTCGCCTTCAGCACAGCAAGGGAGGTTCACTCAGCAAAAATGTCGGAGAGCACCCACCCAAATATAATCATTTGACCCCCTGAGGCCGTCAGCCGCCGCGTCCTTTCCAGTTGTCAGGAGGACAGGCTAGGGTCTTTGGGGCCTGGCCTGAGTACCAGAAGGGAAGTCTCATCCATCTCTTGGAGTCTCCCAAATCCCCTTTCACCTCGTTGCCTTTGACCTTCCTCTCTTGGAGAGTGTGGGGTACCTAGCATGCATGTTTGGGGAGTGGGAAGTGGAGGTGTCAGAACTTAACATCTGTGTCCGGGCCTTGCCCCTGAGACATCAGTGGGCACCCTAGCATCCTTCTTGTTTTTGAAGATCGTAATTGTTCCAGAGTCTGCAAATATGGTGTTTAAATGCCCTGGCTTTGGGATCCTGGCTGGACTGCTGACAGCCCTGGGCATCATTCTCTGGAGGACAACTGTAGGGCAGAGGACTCTGGTGTTCTAGCCCTTGAGGGTCTCGAGTATGCCCATTCTGCTCAGGATCCCCGGATCACACCAATCTCAACGAGAGGCGACTGTCGGCAAAGATCCGAGAGAGGCCTTCAAGACTGGTACAAAACTTGCAAATCTCTCCCACCAAACTGATCCTGTGTTTTTCCCACCTGCCCCTGCCTTGCCTACCTGGCCACTTTAAAGTTCTGGTCACAGATGTTCAGAATTCGGTTTGGCTATGATCCTTAACACCCACAACCCCATGGACCACACCACCTCTTTCTTTTTTGTTTCTCTCCTCTCTCTCTCTCTCTCTCTCTCTCTCCCCCTCTCTCTCTCTCTCTCTCTCTCTCTCTCTCTCTCTCTCTCTCTCTCCTCTCTCTAGTGCTGGCCTGTTCCATCAAGCCCAGTTTTCATTCGCTTTGGCCTCTGATTTCTCTTTCTTCTTTGGAAATTTCATTGAGATGTGTCTGTACTTCGCTTGTCAGTTATCTTTGTTCCTCTTAAATAAAGGGCTTTTAAATGGACTTATTGCTCCCAGCGTGGGTTCCTCTCTCTAAATGTTAGAAAATTGTGCCATCTACCCGCTATGCTGAGTACTGTCACACTCGGAGACCTCGGGGACCTCCAGTCTGGCTTCAATGCTGCAGTGTCAGGGGCCGCGGGCAGCAGGAGGAGGGGCGGCTCACGTGGATTTTTATAGCTCTCCGCCTGCAGCCGGCTCTCGTGGCCACGACAGGGCATGGCCCGCAACGCGCGGAGCAGCCAGCCCCATGGCGGCCAAGAACTTGGCTGCAGCGGTTGATGCCCGACCAAATCTCAGTCGTGGTGCAGAGACTCTTCCCTTCGCGATGTTGCTGGTGGAAGGAGCACCCAGGCAGCTTTTAGACTGGGAACAGCAGCTCGGGGTCACGGATAACGGAGGACAATGGGGTGGGCCCGGGCTGCCGGGGAAGGGCGGAGGGAGGATGCTGCTGCGGCGCTGCGGAGCTGGTCCGAGGAATCTGCAGCCCCCTGTGGATGTGCGAGGGCTCGCTGGGGCGGGCGGCGAGGGAGGGCCGCCGGTGGCTTCCCGGCGTGTCCGCCGGAGAACTGGGCCCCTAGTTAGGCTGCAACTTTCAGATTTGTTTCCTCGGTGGAAACGTTTCTGGTGTTGTTTGAAAGGGCAGAACTTTTTTCCTTAAGTAGAAGGAGATTTAGATGGACCGCATCTGAGCAAATCAGGTGTGTGGTTTGGGGTCTCCTCAAAACGACCCCTCCCCTGTAAAACACCACCCACAGCTACAGTTTACTTTGAATGCGTTCAAGTGGATTAACAGTTTAAATTTTATTATGCAGCTACCCCTTTCAAATGCCCTTTTTTTTTTTTTTAACCTATTAGGACTATTAGCTAAGATTTTTTTTTCTCACTGTCAGTTGGGTATTTATGCTTGTGGGGAAAAACATCTCCGATACGGTTTATGAGTTTTATTACATGTTTCACACTGTTCAAGAAATGGAGTTTTAAGCAACATACAATTAAATCTATATTGCTCTTTGGAGGAGGGCCAAGGAACTAGGCAATCAATTAGTTTAGATCTTTTGATACTTGTTGCTAAAAATCAAAGTATAAAACTATAACCCCCAGGTCTAGCAGCTTTCCTCAGTTGTAAGAGAAGCTACAACATAGGAAATGACAATTGCTCCCCACCCCCAGGTTCTCCCTCTGAATTCTTCTGCCCAGATCAGCCTTCTCTCACATTAGTGTTCTGTTCTCCCTCACTGCCATTTTTCATCTCCTGGTTTTATCTGCCTGGTTTAGATTTTTCTAAATGAATTTACTTTTTATTTTGTTTTATTTGAAGATGAATTTTCCATTAATCACTTTCTCTCTCTTCCCCCTGACACTAAGAAGGGAAACCATGTTGCTTAATAACTACAATAGTACACTGGTTTCCAGACAAAGGCAAAATCATATTCTCTATAATCATGACAAAATGGATCTCCTCTCTCTCTTTCTCGCTCTCTTTTTTGAAATAATGAGTTTGTGAGCAATCTCCTACACTGAGCAGACACTGCTGCTTCTATGCTGTCTCTGGGGCAGTCCCCTAGACTGTTAGTAGTTTGCCAGTGAGCCTGCTCAGAACGATGGAGGCATACCTATCCAGCCCTGAGGACAAAGGCTATGGGGTCTCCCTGGTTTGTTTGTGGCTCCAGAAGCTGGCAGATAGCAAGTTCTGAAGAGAAGATCCTTATGTATTAAATAATTCTTCCCCTCAGCATCTTCTCTCTATACTCCCAGAGGCTGGGGGAGGGGCCTAGGACATATCCCTTTCACCTTCATCAGCCTCCTCACTGATTATTATAAAGCCCTGTGGCTTCAGGATAAGAAGACCAATGGTTGAACTGATATCTCCTGTGGGATGGGGAGTCTACAACATCCTTTCCTCTACAAAAATGTTCAGAACCAAGTGAAGTAATTGGGTGTAGAGTCTCCTTAGTGGCCTTCAAAAATGTCCCAGGGCTGGTAGGACCTTTGCCTAGACCCAGGGTGATGGCCTGGCAGACCACAGCCTCCCCCAGTAGATTCCCCGCTCTTCTACCCCATCCATATGCTTCCACCCTAATTGTGAAGAAGGTCTGGGAAACATTTTCTCTGTGCTAATTTTATATTTCCCCTTTCCCCAGTCCAACATTAAACATAATTTTGTGCTGTCATTGTCACTAAGACTGCGGTTTGCTGATGTCTCTACTTGGAAACACGACCTCCTTGACTCCAACAGGGAGTTGTCCCCAGCTTTGCAAGCATCTCTTCTCAATCAGAGACTTCTGAGTTTCTGTGACAATACACAGAGGAAGGAAGGGAGGAAAGGACACACACCCTTTCCAGAGAGAGAGAGAGAGAGAGAGAGAGAGAGAAAGAGAGGGAGAGAGAGACAGAGAGACAGAGACAGAGAGAGAGACAGAGAGACAGAGACAGAGAGACAGAGACAGAGACAGAATGAGAATACCAGGTAGTAAAGTTACCAGATCATCCCAACCCCCTTTAGCTTATGTCACGAAGTAGAACTGTATTTTCTAATAGTTTGCTGTTGGCTTGTTTGTTTAATAAAATCTCTCTCTCTCTCTCTCTCTCTCTGTGAGTGTGCGCGTGCGTGCACACACACACACACACACACACACACTGACACACACACTGTCATGAGTATATGTGAAAGAGAACCCCTTTTAAGAATTTCCCTTTGAATTCATTTTTGCTTGTTTTTGTTTCTATCCTCTTCAACTTCTCTGTTCTTTGCAACCACCACCCTGATACACTGCATTTTCTTTGGCTAAGCAATAATCCTCTAATCCAGTGGTATTGCTCCTAGAGGTAAGATCCACAGAGTTCCAGTTATTCGGATCCTTTGGTGACACACTGAAACAAGAGAGATGAAGCTGTTCCTCCTTTCACTAGCCCTGCACCTCCCTTCCTCTCCGGCTCCAGCCTGGCAGCTCTGTACTTGAACAAACGTTCCCACCAGACAAGCTTGCTCTCTGGACCTGGCTGTAGCTCTGGGACTGTGGCCTTCTTTCCTTTTTCTTTTTTGAGGAGCTGCTTGCTGTTCTCTGCTATCCACAGCAAGGGCTCAGGGCTGGTTTGCACCAAGGCTGATGGGTTTCAGAGCGATTATCTCATTTCCCTGGTGCAGAGAGAGCTGCTGGCAGCTCCTGGGTCAGACATTCAGTGGAGGGCCCATGTCAGAGACCCAACCCCAAGGTTAATTTCCCCTTATTAGCATCTCCATAGTCTGTGTTTCGGGCTGCAGTTCTCTGTTTTTTTTCTGAGCTCTGGGTTTCTGGTATATTCTCATTTTTATATTCTCTCTTCTCTCTCCCTCCCTCCCTTCCTCCCTCCCTCCCTCCCTCCCTCTCTCCTTCCTTCCCTCCTTCCAGAAAACCCATTTTATCAGTTTCCAACCAATATGCTTATTTTGATCCCAGAGCCTCCTTCCTCCATCCTATCTTTCTTTCCTCTCCTGCATCGCCTTTGCAAAACATATTCTGCTTTCTCTGAATTATTCAAGTCTTCATTTTCACTTTTCCCACCTTATTCTTTCAATAACTGCTAGTAAAAGCAAAAGATTCAAAATGGCAAAGTGTATGTATGTGTATTAGAAGGGTTATAGATGTGTGAGGTTATAGATGTGGGGGTTATAGATGTATGTAGGATTGTAGATGTGGATTATAGATGTTGGGGTGTTATAGATATGGTGTGTTACAGGTGTGAGTGTGTTTATAGATGTAGGGGGGTATTATAAATGATCCCAGCCACCTAAAGAGTAGCCAGTGCTTTGTGATAGAGGAAATGTAAAGAGAGGAGGAGGAGTGCTTGTATTTTAAGTAAGGGAATGTGTTGTTTGTCTCTATCCTTGTGTTTTTAAGATTTCTCTGAACCACTTTTGTGCTGACTCTACTGAGGCATTTGCTGAAGCCAGTCACAGCGAAGGAACTTTGAGTTAACCTTTTATATCAAATGAATCTTTTCATTTAGAGACCAATAAATCTCAATCTCTAGCTACCTTTTGTAGAGCCAGCCTGAGTACAACGAGGCAAAACGGGGCTTATGATAATGACCAGATAAAGTTTGCCAAAGTTAAGGTCATTTTTCCCTCCTTCATCTTTTTATTTTTTAAATCAACCTGAAAAATTCCCTTATCTAACAAAACAAAACAAACAAAATCCCTGCAAAGTAGCATCTCTTCCTCAGCAGAAAATTGGGAATTCCTTTAGATTTTCACAGTAAGTCTCTTGATTGAAATGATTTTCCAAACTCTGACGATGAAATGATTTATAGTGTTTCAACAAGTCCTTATTTTGAAACGTGGTTTAGGTGGAGCTGAAATAGTCCAATAATCAATGTAAAATGGGTCAGTATGTTGGTGTGGGAGGGCTTGTCTGGGACCAAGAGGAGAGATGACACCAAACACATGAAAGCCTGTTGGGTCTCCAGGGATGGAATTTAGGAAAGAACCTGCATATGTCTGCTCCTGGCTGTAAAGAAATACATTGTTAAGAGCAACAACCCAGACAATGCCAGGAGTTCTGCCTGGATTCAGGGCTGAGTTACTCTCAGGATTTTGTAGCAGCACTGTTCATTTTGGTGGGGTTTCTAGGCCATTTGAAACCCAACCTTTAGCCAGCTCATGGTGTATGGTTACAGAATTTATTTTCTGATTTACTAACCCTCCTTCTGTATTTTCTTTATTTTTTGACACCTTCCCATGAAGTTAATCTCCCCCCCTTTTATACTTTCCAGTTTTGTTCTCCTAAATGCAGTGTTTCTCTTGTTTCTGCTGGTCACTCATTTGCTTCCTTTCTCTTTTCTTCCTTAAGAGACTGGAGAAAATGCGAAGAATGGGAGGGGCTTTCCAAATGGCTCCTCTGTATGTATTATTAATTACTGTTACAAGGCAGGTGATTCTTAACTAATAACAAAGTTGTAAATTACTACTGACTTTCAGATATTTCTCATTTGTCAGCTCTGATTGAGTTGATTAGTATTCCACTCTTTGGAATAATTTCAGCTCTACCCATGATGCAAACCAACTGCAGACTCTCACCCTGACAGGGCATAGGAGCCTGCCTTTCTGAGGTACTCTTCAGGAGTTTGCTTCCTATCCTGAGGCCCAAGGCTCTGACTGGGAAGTGGTGTGGAAAGAGCACAGACTAAGGTGCAGGTCTGGAGTAGTCTGGCATATCTCCATGTGCTGTCATTCATGTGTTATTTGGAAAACTTTATCGAGGGACTTCACTGTATTGAAAGAAACAAAACATTGTCTTAGTTCTCTGAGCATTCTTTAAAATCCGTATTCAAGACTGAAAGAATAGGTTTTAAAAAGAATTCCTAAACCCGGAAAGTAGACCTACTCACACAGACATATCCTTCGTATGACTGTTAGAGAAAAAGGTGGGGTGTGGTGGAGAGAGATAAGTAGAGCCAAGGGAGTTCAGGGATGGGGCACTGATAAAACTGCCTCTTTTGGGAAAGCGATTATATTTTTCTCAAGGTCCTATAGTGTCCCATCATAAGATTCAGAATGCAGTTTTTGAAGCTATCAATAGCCACTGCCTCCAGTACCTCTAGAGTTTTAATCTTAATTATATTATTAAGTGAAGTACTGTGCTGTCAGGACATTGAACATGATTTATGACGTCTGCCTATTAAAGGATCGATTGTGAATATCGCTACTATCATCTATCAATATTCTCAAGCCTAGGGTATTTTTCACACCAGGTTATTTGTGGTATCAAAATGATAGACTGCAGGAAAAGACTATTTCTTCTCAGAACTGGTTTTCCAGGTGCAGCAAGGAGACAGCATGTATAGCACCCTAGCCCACAGCCTCTCACACCTAGAGAGAATTTAATTTTTTTTTTAAATGCTAAAGCCAGTGAATTCTCCCTGGGGGCTAGTAAAAGAAAGAAAGACCAGAGTCGTTTTTTTTTTTTTTTTTTTTTAGGGAAAGAAGTAAGGCCTGCAGGTCGATATCAAGGGTGCGCATTTCCTAGCTGCCAGGTGATTTGCTATGAGACAAATCGGGGGGGGGGGAGCCCCTTTATGAGGAGGATGGCTGGCTGGGTACTGGCAAGAAGTGCTAGGGGCAGAGTTTATATTTCTGGAGCAGATGCCCAGCCGTGCCAATGAACGCGAACTCGGAGGTGTTCAATTTTGGGAATCAATAAAAGTTCTCTGCTCAGAGTCACCCCTGTATCCAAGCTTCCACCTGCTCTTGTCCCCTGTGCCGAGATGGAGGTGGGTGTGAAAGTCGCAGAGTCTGGGCCTGCAGGAGCTGGTCAGCCCAGGCCTTTTGTCTCCAGACAGCGCCTGTTTGTTTTTTGTTTTCCACACTTGAGGGGCAAGGCACGGTGTTACCAGTGAGTCTCGGCCCCTAGCTTTAGGGGGATGGGGAAGACAGGCGGAGAATAGAGCAAGACTCCCTCTCCATCCCCTAGGCTGGATGTTAGAGCAGCTCAGCAGGGTGGAGTGTGGAAAGGGTTTGAGTGTGGGGAGAGGAGGCTTGGACTGTTCCTAGTCCCTTGGCCCTTTCCTGCGCATGCACCAGGCCGGCAACACTGGAGGCCCCTCCCTGGCCTCCAGTCAGTCAAGCGCCCCCTGGCACCCAAGGGAGGTGCATCTAGCTGGGAGCAATGTCGCCTAGACCTGGGCCTGAGGAAGGGCAGTATTCGGGGCCATATCGCTATCGCTATGAACCTGGCCTACTCTCGACAAGCGCTCCCCACCTGCCCACACCTGACCTCCGCAGCCCTCTTCAGCACAACAATTTTCCTCTCAGGATTCCAGCGGGAAGAAGTAATAAGAATACAACTCGTTGCTTTTCTGACTCCCAGGCCGGAGACTCGTGACCACGTGGGACAACCCAGTTGTCAGGAACGAAGTGAGTCACCAGGAGACATGCCTTGGGCACCCTGCTTTGGGTCAGAAGAGTGTGTTGAGTGGCAGTAACCTTGACCCAAAGTCATGCAATCCCACTTCCCTGGCTCCCTGCCATCCTGGCCTGGCTGCCCCTCTTCAAGGATTACCTCCCCCTCTTCAAGGCCTGACTACCCTTGATCAGGAACATTTGCTCTCAGGTCTGGAAGTTTCCCTGGGTAAGGATACAGTAACAGAAACAGTAAACTCTCAGTAAACATAGCTGTTCTTCGTGCACTTATTAAGTAACACACATTTATGGGAAACCACTCACCACACTGGTAGGTGCTCAGGTCTATCCTCAACCTGTCCAAGGGAGCATGAGCTGCCTTTGGACTTTCAGCCCTAGACTCACATGCTCCAATCCAGATGTGCTGGAAGGAAGGTGTAGGCCACTAGACCTTATCTCTGGGTGTTGGTCCAGGCCTGAGTCACCAAAGTGGAGGACACAGAAGGCCAAAGCAAGTCCTAACAGGTCCCTAGTTTTCTGTACTCAGGTCAGCACCAGGGGATTGGGGTTTATTTAAATAAGAACATTCAGAGAATGGGGGACCTTGACTATCAGTTCAGAAAGGGTGGGGGGCAGTGGAGATGTTGCTCCTAGTAGATTGCCTGCCTGGCAACAGTCAGTCTTGGGGTTTAAACCCTACCCTCCCCCCCCCAACTAAAGAAATCCTGTGAAAAAGTGTGAGGGGGAAGGATGGGGACATCAAGGAGCTGAGGCAAGGGACAATAGAGAAAGAGTCAGAAGCATTGAAATGACACCCATTTTCTGTTCAGATTCTTTGGGTCAGCTTTCAATGGGTTTCAGCTGGGAAGTGAAGTGTGGGAAACAGGAAATACAGGTACAGGGTCCATGTTAACAGATCTTAATTATGGTTTGATTTTAACAAATACAACTCTGCCTTACTATTCTTTCTACTATCACATATAATACCATTATTACTTCCTAACGACATTTCAGTCCCTGTGGCCCCTGGAGCAGCGGCAGGAGCCAAACCCAGAATAACAGTAACCCGCTAAGCTGTAGCTGAAACTTCACCGGACTCACAGGCTGGGGTCCTCTCCCCTCTCCTTTACTCTTCTCTGGGTTGATGAATATTCTTGGGTCTGTGTTCTTTAAAGATGACGAATTTTGTTAATACAGACTGCCTTAGCTCTCTTGATCTTTATTTTGCCATGCAGAGAGCCCAGGCGCATATCTGGCAGCTTATGTCACGAGCCTGTGTTATATCTTAATCGCCAAAACCTTGGCTTAATTTCCAGCTAATAGAACCGGAGCGAGGGAGTCAGGAAGAAACCAGTGGTCCAACCAGCTACATTTCGGCTTGGAGAAATCGAAAATTAAGGGGTTGGAGGAAGGATGTGATTATTATTATTCCCCCTCAACTCCTCCCATGACCGACCATGTGTCTCCTGGCTCGGCCTGTGAGGGCGCGGGCTTTAGATCTCCGCAGCGCGCCCCACTCTGACTTTTTTATCCATCTGTCAGGACCACTGCTCGTAGTCTTCGCTTCCGAGCCCTGAGACCCGCGCGCTACGCCCGGCTTTTCCCAGTCCCCGGGAGGAGGCGCTGGTACCCGGGTCGGCCTCTCAACCCTCCCAGCCCGCGTCCTGGAGCCCCCATTCACAAAGCCCCACTTGCAAGAGGACACACACACACACACACACACACACACACGCACACACGCACTCACGTACGCACACGCACACGCACCCGCACTGCTTGGAAGGCAGTTTGATCTTGTCTCATAGGCGTCTCTGGCCTGAAAAGAAAATCGCTTGTGTAAACAGCCAAGCTTCCAGGCTTAACGCCCGGCTCCCGCCTCCGCCCCTCTGTCCCCTCCCGCCTCCCCCACTCCCCTTCAACCCCACCCGCCACCCACACTCCGCTCCGCAGCCCAGCCCCGAGCGAGCTCTGAGCGTCCGGGAGGGAGCTAAGGGCTCCCGGGGTTCAAAGGGCCGCGGCCGCGAGGGGATGCCCTCCCCATAAGCCCCGGGGTACAGAAGCGGACTGCTGGGCGGTGGGACCGGCCAGGGCCACGGTAGGAACCTCGAAAACTCTCACTTCCCTAAGTAGTTGGTCCCGCGGGAGGGCACCGGGGGCGTTCCGAGCCCAGAGGGACTTTCGCCGAGATCTAGCGCAGGCCGGGCCGGGAAGGCTGCCTGTGCCTTTGGCTCCTTGGCCTGAATGGGTCATCCATCCTGGGTCCCACCACCTTGTCACAGGCGTTCGTCCATATTGTGTCCTGCTAGGAGCGCTGGCCTTGAGTTTCTTTGGCCACCCTGCGTTCTTTACACCCTTGGGTGATTACCAGGCCCCCACAGGTTTCCAAAAGGCCTTGGTTCAGGAAGAGCCTTTAATCGGATATTGAGCGATTGCTAATGTTTGATTCTTTTCAAAGAAGAGTTCTTCACTAAACTGTAAACATAATCAATAGTTATTAGCATGAAAAATTTGTGGTGTTTAAAAGGATAATGGTTTCTCCTAGCTCACACATTCAAGTAGAGAGAACCTTGAAATATGAAAATATACGATTAGATTAGTAGACCCGATTATGTGGTGATTTCCCCCCTGTTCTCTAATGAAAAATTTCCCTCTCCTCCCTTCCTCTGTCTCCTGTTCTTTCTCCTCCTGAGTCTCAATCTCACTCTAATCCAGGAGTCATTAGCAACACCCTCTGGCTACATGTTTTGCATCAGTGAAACATTGTGACATAGTTGTAATACAAACTCTGCCGCCTTTCCCTGCATCTTGTGGTAGGAAGTGTAATAGCAATAAAAATCATTTTTCATCTCCAGGCTTTATTCAGCGTGTATGTGGGGTGGCTCAAAAAACCTGAGTGTGAGCATAGGAAGGAGCGGAGAACAGAGAAGCAGAGAGAACATAGAGAGGGGAAAGAGAAAAGGAAAACAGTTCCTAATTTAGAAGCCCCTTCTCTGAACTGTAGACATGTAGGTTCAAGTATACTCTTCTCTAAGATTTCCTCCCTTCTGATTTTGTCTCAGCTCCTCAGTGGGACCTAGCATCCTCTCAGGAATTGCCACTTGGCTCCCACTATCCACCTTCTCTGTAGTAAGCACTCTCCCCAACAGCCGCAGGACCCCTGAGGTGCCTGGCCATCCCCCTGCAGCTGGCTGCTACTTGGGATGCTCCTTTAAGTCCTGATATGAAACTAGGGCCTCTCTCTTGTGTGGTCTGTCAGGAATCTATCTTAGCCAGATGAAAAAGGGACAGGCCCACCAGAAAGCTAACCTGGCTATTTTCCTGGCGCAGCCCTGTAATTTCTGAGTGAGAAATCTGAGAGCCTTCTAATCTGCAGTGGGGAGCACTGGACTCTTGGAGCAAAAGGGCCTTCACTCCACCCCCTGCCTGCTCTTCAGGGCTCACCCCACCAACTCTGAGGAGTTGTGAAAAGTTTCATGAAAGACTTCTCCATGTTTGGTTTGCTTAGGCAGGGAAATACTGGGGCTTGGACATCACTTTCTCCACTCTCCCTTCCCCTCCACCCACAGTCCTCAGGTCAGCCATTGTTTTACATGTAGAATTCACTAAACACCAGAAACAGGCACGCACACATGCACACACACACACACACACACACACACACACACACACACACACACATTACATTTGCTTGTAAACCTACAGTAGGGATTTGGAGGTTCCAAATCCCTTTCAAGACAAACTACACAAATCTTCATAAACCACAAGCAAGATGCTCCAGTTTCAAAACTGTGTTCGCTGTGGGATATGTTTTTACTCGTCATACCCGTCTCTAGGATGGAGGACTTTGAAAAGACAATGAAGTGAAGATTCACCATATCGTATAACTGATTCACATCTCTGTATATTTTATACTACAGTAGAATTTTTAAGAGTGAATAAACATCTTAATTGACCAACTTGGTTAAAACAGGGTCAAATGACCAGCTGCATATAGGAAAAATGCTGTGCAATTCATTATTTCTGACTGTTGCTACTTTCACTGATTGAAAGGTGGACATGCTGAGGACTGAATTTTATTATTATTTTGTCAGAAAGGCTGAAAGTGCAGAGGAAGCAGGCTCCAATGGGCTGGCCACTGGTCTGGCAGGGCCCCTCTGATGTCCCACTGACTAGAATGAATGGATTTCGGTTGAAATAATAATTGGGAAGGAATAACTTAACAACCATCGGCTTCAAGGGAAATATTTGCATTGGTCTTGGCTGAATGACCCAAAGTACACTGCAGCCCGAACTGACAACGTGTCTCCTTCATTTGTGTGAAAACATCTTTACAGCCTAGGTGACTAGTTATGCTTTGGTGAAATTGCACTCCTGCATTTTTCTTTCACTGTGCAGCTACTGTGAACAGTGTCGGCCAGAGATAATTTTTTTTAACTAGTAGAAAGAAGGCCTATGCGCTTTTGCTTCTTTGGGGGTTTTAATAAAGGGAAAAGATCCAGTGTTGTTGAAGATAGGTTTCAGGAAGCTGGAAGGTTTCAGGAGGCTGGAAGGCTTGGCCGCGTAATTCCAATTTCCGAAGCGAGGTGGCGCTCCAGGGCACTGCACCGTGCCCGGGTTTCTGCTGGAGAGCGACTTTGGCTGATTTCGCGCTGGAAAGCCGCGGACGCGGAGAAATACTTACACATAGTTCTTAAAACCTCCTCAGAAAATCCCGAGGCTCCCAGACCCTCCTAGGCCAAGTGGCCTACAAGGGTAGAAGGCCAGACGCCACTACGCGGGAAGGGTGGTGACGGTAGAGAGAGCAGCCGGCCAAAGCCAATGCGAGCTTTGCGCAGCCTCTTCCCAGGAATCTGCAAAGTTCCAGCCGTGTGGCACCTGAGCGGGGCATCCCCAGATGAGGCTGCGGGCATCTGCACCACGGACCCCCTTGAGGGAGTTATCCTTCCAAACTACATCGGGCCTTTTGAGACTCAGGAGGGTGCTGCCTTCCCCGTGCACCCGGCTCCAGAGACTTCGCAGTTTCTCTCTCTCTCTCTCTCTCTCTCTCTCTCTCTCTCTCTCTCTCTCTCTCTCTCCCTCCCTCTCCCTCTCCCTCTCCCTCTCTCCCTCTCCCTCTCCGTCTCCCTCTCCCCCTCTCTCCCTCTCTCTCTCCCTCTCTTTCGAAAAATAAGTAAAGAAAAATTGAAGTGCCTCAATTTTCCCCTAAACTAAGCAATTTTCCTGTTTTTTCTCTTTATTTCCACTTTCTTCCTTTCTCTTTCCTTTTCTATAAATTTCCTTCCCTCTCCTTTCCTCCTTTCCTCCTCCCCACCCCATTGCTGATAAAGACAGACTTCACTGATCATTGAACAAATAGCAGCAAAATTGAAGAAGAAACTATTTCGATTTATTAAATGAATTTCAATCCATGCGATTTCTCTTTTCACACTCGTTTGCCTTTCCTGGGAAAGCTCTAAATTAAAGAGGAGTCAAGGGAAATGTCCTAATAACCCGCGGTGGCCAGTCTTTTAAACTCCTTTGGAAACAGTGCTAGAAAGCGCGGTGGTAGTTACTCTGGGCAGCATTTCCGTGTTGCATGACTTTGGTCGTGGTTTGCAGCCGAGCTCACAGAATAGCAGCCTCGCAGACTCTGAGCTCTTAGACTAGGGCCCTCTTTTCAGCTGTAGGTTCCACAGGAATTCCCAGGCCCCCTCCTCAGTGGCCTTTGGTTACTGGGCTCCTCTGGGCCAGAGCCCTCCAGGCTGTCAGGAAGTTTTGCTTTCTAGTAGCCAACTTATAGCCAGCCAGCTGTGCTTGTAGCCTACCCTTCAGGCTGCTGGCTCACTTTTCCTGAAGTTTTGCAGCAGAAATGGAGGACTTTTCAGTCCTAATTTAGAAGTCTACCAAACCTCAGAGGGTCAGGTCATTCTGAATGTTAACGCAGCGACCAAGAATTATAAGCATGATCTGAAAGTCTCTTCCAATTCATTTCTTTGAGTATTTATTTGAGCGAAGTGATGAAAGGTGACAGTTGTGAAATAGACAGCTTTTAAAAGTAATGAAGTCAGATGAGCCTTTAACCTGTCGATTGTTATAAATCAACGTTGAAAAAGACGAATGGGGAATGTTATTTGGGTGCATAACTTGCAGCATTTGCAGTGCTGGAGTCCTGCAGGTCAGCAACTGGACTCAGCAAGACTTTGGTCTGGAGACCCACTCTGGGGTAAACAAGCAGGACTGAGAGCCAAAGGCCTTGTGTACCTGTGTATCTCCATTTGTGAGGATACACCAGCAGTGGGTTTGGGCCATTGCAATGTGTTCGGGCCAGGCAGGTGACAGGCCTTATTTAGCACAGAGGGGAATTTAGAGGTGCTATCATTCAGGGGACTGAATGCTACTTTAGACAGGGGACCTCCAGCCAGCTCCACAGCCTTAGAGGGAAGAGCCCCAGGTTTGTGAAACCTCTCCAATCTTACCTTTTGGAAATGATGGCTGGGCCAGCAGTTGGTGGGGCTGGAGTGTGGCTTAGGGAAGCAGACTAAATTCCTTCAGGGCCCTGATAGGGGGTATGGGATTCCCTGTAACACTAAAAGTCTTGTTTTCCCTGGAAAGGAAATCCAGAGAAGGTGGGGTCTGAGGGCCTACAGGTAGGATATGGCAGGTGTCTGGAGATTTGAGGTGGGTGAAGCCTCCAGATTTGGCACCTGCACCAGCCTGGAGCTAAAAAGTGAAATGAGGTGATTTAGAGTAAAGTATACATGTACTGGAGATCTCATTTCTCCACAACTGCATTTTCAGCTATAGGGAGGCCTGGGGTATTGGAGTAGGGGTTGGGGGGGGGCGGGAGAATGGGCGAGAGAGGAGGCTGTCTTCTTCCCAGGGACTTCTGCTCTCCCCACACGAGCGACCCAGTTTCTAGTTTAGTCCTGAGCTGAGCCAGAGAGACTACCCTGGCATCTGGCCTCTGAGTCTGCTTGCCTTTTCCACTCCAAATGTGTACTGGATCACAAATATTTCTCTTATGTCCTCCTGTGCACCTTAGAGAAACGCTAGTAACCAGCCCCTTCCCCAAGAGGCGAAGGGCTGCGAGAGCACCAGCAACAGGTTCTTGCTGAGCTTCCTTTCCGGACTCCTCCTCCCTTTCCCTCTCCATCCTCATTTGTAGGGTCTGCTGTGAAAAAGGAGAACTGGTTGGTCCTCTTCTACGCGATCACCCAGGACCGCTCCAGGAAGGTAGCCCTCAGACTGTTTGGGTAAATGGCCTTTGGCCGGGTTCTCGCTTATACCAAAGGCTCGGACTCAGAGAAATCTCTTCGGAGCGCGACACTCAAGAGAAACTTACAGAGAGAAAAGTGGAGAGGACCACGCCCTTCCTGAGGATCCAGACCGAGACACCTGAGCTTTTGGGTCCTGTTTTCCCCAAATCTAGCCTGCCCTCTCCTCCTCTCGTCTGGTGGCTTAATGCAGTCCTCAAGCCGTGCCTCCAGACCCTTTCAGGTCCAAAAGCTTTTCTTTGGGGATCCCAGATGGAGGTTCAACCCAGGCCTACAAGTCTCCCGCTCTGGCTGCTTCCAGCACACCCCCGGGGGGGACAGCAGGAACGGGAACCTTGCGGTCTCAGCATCTGCAAAGGGCTGAAGCAGGTCTTCCGTCTCCGCCCTCCCTGCTGGAGCCAGGTTAGTAGGGAGGGCATAGGAAGCCTCCCCGACCCACTGCGTAGTGGAGGAGGTAGGGAAGCGGCAACTTCCATTTTCCCGCCGGGAGGAGGCAAGCTCCTCTAAGGGGGTCGGTGGAGACTCCTCCTCCGCTCCGCCCGGAGGCAGCCCCGGCTCCGCTGAGCAGCGCGTCTCCGCCCGCCCGAGCGTTTCCATAAATCAGGCCGCTGGCAGGCTGCTAATTAGCTCCGGCCGAAAAGAATGAGAATTCTGTAGCACATGGTGGGTTGGGAGTGGGGCCTCGGTAGGAGGGAGATCAGAATTCCCCAAGACCTACGGGAGAATCCTAGGTGGCTTCTCAACGTCCCCCGCCCCAGCCACCACCGGCTCACCTCCTTCTATCCAAGACCTGCTAGCCCGGGCTCTAGATCACCCGCCTCCCGCACTGCGTGCACCCCTGGGTTCGACCTGGCCCGCCCACCCACGCCGAGGCCCCCTCGCCCACTCGCTGAGCAAGCCTGGCGTTAATTAACTCCCCCTTCACCCAGTGCAGTAGCAGAAGACTTTCAAAACTCATCCCCCAGTGTTTCATTCTAAAGCCTGAAGGCTGCGTTTGGAACAACCCGCAGCAAAAGAGAGGAGCTGGGTCTGGGGGAAGGGTTGGTCACGTCGGGATCTGAGATAACAAGGTTTCCCCAGCGACTGTGTGGGCCGGGGGATGGGCTGCTGTGACCCCATCTTTCTTCCCCCAAAGAAAAGGGAAGACGGTCAGGCAAGATTAAAAATAACATTAAAGTTGGATTATTGATTTCCATGTAAATTGCAAGCAGAGGATCTAGCCTGGGAGAGCGAAGTCTGTTTATTTTCTCTTTTCCTCTCCCACCTCTTCCAAGCCCTCTGGGCTCTGTGCCCCTCCCAGCCCTTCTCTCTCTCCACGGAGGGGGGAGAGAGAGAGAGAGAGAGAGAGAGAGAGAGAGAGAGAGAGATGACATCACCACGAAGACCCGCGGCCTCCCCGCCCCCGGCCCCAGGACCCCTGAGTGGAGATTGACAGGTGTCTCTGGCGAGGACAATGCCTTCCAGGTGTCGCCATCACAGTCGCACCCCTCCTAACCCGCCCTCTATGCCCCCTATTCTTTACAACTCTCCTACCCAACGCACTCTTCTCTCCCAGAGGCTCCCTAATATACGCCCCCCCCCCCTCAATCGTTGTTCTTTGCATCTGGACACTGGGCCTCAGGTCCGGAGACTCCGGCAGGGAGCCAGCAGCGCCGGGGCAGGGATAACAGAGACGTTGTGCATGCGGGCCCCGAGGCCGTTCCGAGGTGCCAAAGGCTAGGGTGAGGGTCCAGGCATTGGCAGGCAGGGAGCCGGCCTAGAGCCGACCAGCGTGCATTTTAAAGGAGCCAGCTCGGACTTCCCTGATTTCTCTCTCTATTCTATACCCTCCCAACCATCCACACACACTCGCACAATATAACAGACGCGAAGATAATCCCGCCATCTGGCAAATCCCAAATTTGGCGACTAAACTCGGAAAGCAGGAGCAACATCTCATCCCGGGAGTTTGTCTCCGGTCCTGCCTGACTGGGGAGATGGGGCAAGGGCGATGAGCTCCGTCAGCACCACCCCTCCTGTAGGGCACATCCCAGCTCTGGCCGGCTAGGGTACTTTCTCCAGCTTTGGGTAGTCATTTAAGAATCCAGACTAGGGGAGTTGCAATTGTGGGATTTCCATCCCAGTACCGCATCAATGTACTGAAACCCAAATTCGGTTTTATTATGTACCAGTGTAATTTATAACTGGGAGGTCTGTCGGCGGCGATTTAGATCATTGGGTGATAAAGATCGCACTTACTCGATTTCTTCAAAGCCGATGTTTTTTTTTTTTTTCTTAAGGAGGGTATTTGTACTAAATTGCTCAGTGCTGGTGTGATAACTGTCAAAAGTTTGACATCAAAGAGACTAATATTATTCAGTTACCAGAGAAGCTGTCTGTCTAAATAAGAATATCTTAATTACTGCATCACAAAGGTAGAAAAGGGGTGGAAACTGAAAAGGGGAGCCGTATTCAGCCCCTTCTTTTGATGCACTATCTATATTAGATGGATGCGTGCTCTTAATCAGGCCTAGTCCGATTTCCTTTCCTCTCTCTGTCGGTCCTCTGAACTTTATAACTATATGTAAACACGTCGTCACTGGGGACATAATCTTCTTGGGTTCTTATTAGAAGAAATCTCCATCCTCTCCCGTTCTAGATTAAGCAGTGGAGTCTGCTCCATCAATGAAGGGACGAAGGTTTCGTGGACAATAATGTGGCAATTGTTGATGGTTTGTGACCCATAAAATGTGGAGGTGACTGTTCTGGCTTTGGTATGTAATTATGCAAAACACTTTCCATAAAGACTTGCCATTCGATCTAATGGCAGTTCCTGAGGTCTATTTCAAAAAGGGAGGGCCTATGTACCGAGAGAGGAAAGTAACATTTGTTTTAACACAGGTTTTATGTGCGTGTGGAGGGGGGAGAGATAAATACAAACACATCCCATCTCTGCCCAACGTATTTTTCCAGTCAAATTAAAATAATTACGAGGGAGTTTAATAAGTTAATCATAGCAACAAGACATCCAAACATTCGAAGGGTGACAACCCACCTTCTCTGGACCTGAGACTGCTTCATAGACTTCACTCATCCCTCCAGAACAGTAGAGTCTCAGTCTCAACTCAGTTCACCTTGGGGACCTGTTGGGCTCTAAAACTCCTGCTCTAGGCTGAAACTGGGGGAGGGGTGGGCAATATCCCCACCCCAGGGCTTGTGGGTGGAATATTTATTTGGCAGAGGACATTTTAATATAGCAGCTCGGTCTCAAAGAAACATTCCCCCCCACCCCCACTAGTGCTCTCTAGCCCCCAGGAATAGCAGGGCAGGAATACCCAAAGAAGGAGTAACTGATTTGGATGGAAACTCTGAACCCGATGCCTACACTCATTGAGACACCAGCGCTAAGTTGGGCACTATCTTGGAGCAAGGAAAACTACTCTGAGCATGGTCTCAAGCCACTGGAAGTTTTCTTTTGTTTTAAATAATAATAAAGGAATCTAAAAGACCTGAAGGAAAAAAGAGAAATGTAATGAAGGGCCATCACTGGTCCCTAACTAACACTGGCTAACGACCAGTATGGCAGTAGCCCCCACCCTGTAGAGAGACATAACTCCCCTCCCCAATGCTATATGTCAGACCATGCGTCCTGGCTGACTGCAGCACTATGACATTGTGTAAGCACTTTGGACATTGGAGACAGAAGGTTTTTTCAAGGGGAGAAATACAGAGTAAAAGAGAGAATTATCTAATTATCAAAGTGGCACATAGGGAAACCTTGGGAAAATATTTAAACTAATGAAAAGCAAATAAGGAGGCAGGCACTTAGGCTGAGAAATTAAATATTTTGTTTAAGATGATGCTTTGTGCAGGCTTGAAGATTTCCGATTCATGTACACATAATAAACACTCAGGTTTGTCATCTGGAGGTGCAAATCTGAAAGATATTCCAACAAATGAAGTGCTGGCAGAGAGAGGAATAAAGAGATCGGTGCCTGTCAGGGGTCAGGCAGCCTGAGATTGCTTCTAGAGATCTTTTGAAAATTTCACACGATTGAAGGCTTAGGGGTTTCACGGCGCTCGCATTTCAAACTCAGATCAGTGGGATCACAATAAAAAATAGAGGTCTGGAAAATTTTGATGCAAAGATGGCCATGGCCTCTCTCTCTCTCTCTCTCTCTCTCTCTCTCTCTCTCTCTCTCCTCTCCCCCCCCTTTCCTGGACAGATACCCTGACATGACTGTGATCCTGTAGATGACAGAGTTGTCAGAAAAGAAAGAGAAAATTGCATCTTATCTCAGAACTTCCTTTCAGTCAAAAGGAATTTGGGGTGCCAATAAAAGAGAGAGAGAGAGAGAGAGAGAGAGAGAGAGAGAGAGAGAGAAGAGAGAGAGGGAGGGAGAGGAGAGAAAGAGAGAATATGTCTAGAAAGCAAAGGAAGCTCAAAAGAGTTTCGAATTTTATAATTAATGACAAACTCCTAAATGCTCAGGCTTGTTTTTTTCTCTTCTCCCCACACCGAGATGTTCTCTCAGTTGGTTTATGCTAGTAGACAAATTTTCATGTTGATACCAGACAATTTCCTAACGCTGCCAACTGTGTGCATATTCAAGTGTGCGTATGTGTGTGTGCACGTGCGTGCGTGCATGTGTGTGTATGTGTTCATAAAACTTCAGTATCCAAACCTGGAGATTGGCCTGGCTATCTCATATTCCATGGAAGTAAATGCTCACTCATATTTTGCCCCCTCTCCTCTAAAAGTCAGCACTTCCTGGTTCGAACAAGTCACAGAAAAATCAGTTGTCCCTGTGATTGATCCACCAGGGGGAAGGAATAAAAGGAGCTGATGAGGGTCCCATAAGAGAATAGAATAAACTAAGAAGCTCTGAAATGGGATCAGGACCAGGGGAAGTCCAAGGACGGGCTGGACGGCTCCTTGAGAAGTAAATGCAAATAAGTTAAAAAAAAACGGTGAATCAGAAAAAAACATTTGAATCGTATTTGATTAAGCAAACTTAAGAGCAGGAAAAAGACTAATTTAATGTTACATTACCCATTTTAATTTTCTTTGCTTATCTTAGGCAAATGAACGAGGTATTTGTGGAAATAATTCAAATTATGATTGAGTCCCCTTAAGTCTAAAGCCAAGACCAGGAGAAGAGATATTTCTGAGTGCATGTATTAAGAAGTGCTGAGAATCTCATGGAAGAAGACACTATATTTTAAAAAGTCTCCTGTTCACTTAGCTATGGACTCAAATCATTAATAATCTGTATTGCTTCATAAATCGGCATAAAAGGAAAAGTGTTAAGAGTTGCTGTGGTAGGTTTTATCAGTTCAGATCTTTCAAGATGCGAATCTTGTCCTGGAAGAGGCAGACAAGTCAGGACTGGGGTACAGAAGCAAAACACAGGCCGGTTGCCTAGGTGGCCTGCCCCTAGAAGCCAAGAGGACTGGCCCCTGGCGGCAGGCCATATCCAGATCCCACCAATGACATTCGCGTCGCCAGTTTGAGCGGAGAAACTTCCTATTCTGGAAATTTGGGGTACAGAGGTCGGATTAGTGCACCGCAGGTGCTACCCACAGATCCACTTCTCCCAATATTTCTATCCAGACTCAGAGTAGAGTGATAGAATGCAGTTCTAATACAACTTTGAAACACTTGGGCAGAGACGCAAATGGGGCGGGGGGCGCCTTGTGCTAGCTGAAGGGACACCTACAGGGCTCTCTTCAACCGCACTCTTAACAGCTTGGAAGGATGGAGGCACCCAACTGGGCTTTAAAAGAAGGGTTTTGTGTATTGAATATGAAGTGACCAGTCCTGGAGTCCTGGACAAGCGCTACAGAGAGAAAAGGGGCAAGAGGACTGGACTCAAGGGAGTTAGATGAAGAAAGAAACTTTTGATTGTGTGTTCCCTTCCCAGCTCAAGCAGAGACCTGGTCTCAGTGGGGATCCGCGCAGCCGGGCTAGGGTTCCGCAGAGATGTACGCCGTCCTTGGCTGGCTGAGAGCTCGCCGGGGAGAGGTCCTCCGAAACAGGATGGAGAGATTCGTCTCCTCTGGCATAACGAGGGAGGTTTTGGAAACCCATAACGTAGCGATTTTTAAGGCTGCCCACTTGGTCCACAAAAAGGGAATCCCTCCCCTGCTAGGAGAGATGGACTCCGCCAACGACTGACACTGGATGTATCTTTGGCAACTTCTTAACCGGGAACTCCAGGGCAGCAAGCCCATTTTACAGGCTGCTTGGAGACCTCCGATGATAGTTACAAATCTTTTTTTTTTTTTTGAAACCATCGCCAGCCCTGGAAGCCGAAAACAAGCCAGCAATCTTTTTCTCACAGTCCCACTTTCGCCTCAAATAAATAAATAAATAAATAAATAAATAAATAAATAAATGAATGAATAAATAGAGCTTAGAAGAGGAGAACACACTGGAGGTTGGAGGCTTCTCGGAGCTGGAGATAAAACAGTGCCGCTAGTTTTTTAAAGCAGACAAAACCATAGTGGACCAAAGGTCTCCGGTGGTGCTCCCTTGGTTACTTAGGGGTGGGGTGGGAGGAGAGAGCAGAATGCAGGCCAAACAGCAACTGTGCTCAGGCCCATCAGGGGACAAAACTCTCAGACTTGGCCTTGTTGCGCCTCTACCTGGTAGCCTCGAATTAGGAACCACTGAGAGTATCCCTCTACCTGCTCACCCTATTTGATAAGCCTGCCAGGGAGAAGGGTGCAAACACAGCCAATATGGCACCCCATCAAGTGGAGAATTTTGGGGTTCCCTAGACCGGACAACCCCAGCCAACTTCATCCAAACCCCTAACCCCTTCTGGAAATCTTACTGAAAAATTTTGGGGCCCTAGCTGCAGGCTGCATGAAAAGAGAATACCCTAAAGCCATTTTTATTTTAGCTCCATCCATCACCCCTGGCTCAGAAAACTCTCTTTCTGCTCAGAAACCTCCTGCCAAGAAAGGTGGTGAGTGGTCTGCCTCACAGAGCCAGGAATGTATTAAGAACCCTGGAGTGACCATCTTGGCCTTCCTAAAATAAATGTGTTTTCTTTTCTTTTCTCTTTCTTTCTTTCTTTCTTTCTTTCTTTCTTTCTTTCTTTCTTTTTTTTTTTTTTTTTTGTAAATGTCAAGAAACCCAACACTCCAGGCTAGGCAAAACCTTTCTTCTTGTTTGTTTTGGTATGACACCTACCAAATAAAATCTTCTTTCAAACTATCTTCACTTTAACTTCAAAGGAGGGAATGTTAATTTTACCTTTTGCTTAAAAGATTGCCAAGGTTGACAGGTGAGTGGCTCTTTCCTCTGTAGCACTCCCTCCACATTTTAGCCTACTCTGTCCTCAGGAAAACAAGCACCCCCCCACCCCCTACCCCACACACATTTTGCTTCATTTTTGTTGATTCTCCTTTCATGGATGTTATTTAAAATTTAATTTGGGAGGCATGAGCCAGAACTCTTGCAAGTGACCAGGATGTGAGTTATCTTCCCTGTACTAGACCTGGAAACACAACAGAAGCAGGCTTGACTTTTCTGGGATGTTTGTAGACAGTGATAGCTGGGATTTAGTGGGCCCCACTTCCTGATAGGAGGCTGCATCATTTAAGTACAGAAGCTGGCAGGTGACTGAGCCACAGAGCAGCCAGGTGACCACAACCTCCGGCTAATTTGCCACTGCAGGGTAATGCTCTCCTCCTCCAAGGCAAGGAGGGAAAATGCAGAAACTTCAGGCGGTCTTTCTGATGTGCCATGTCCAGTTTTTAGGACGTTTTGCCAATTGCTCAGCGTGTTACTGTCCAGATAGACTAAGCTCTTTGGAGTTAATTAACCTGTGGTCCAGCTACAATTACTACAGAGTGAAGAAAAGGCAGGAAGGGAGGAATCAGAAAGAGGGCAGAAAATAAAAGTTACTTGCATGGAGCCGGATTCCTTTACACCGGTCACAGTTAGTTACCGACTTGCCAGCTGTGCAGACGATGTGCACCATTTACTATAATTGAATTGCTGTTATAACACCTTTCAGGGGGACAGCAATGCATTTCAAAAAAAAAAAAAAGTTGTGTTTGAGGCCTGAGGCTGCCAGTGTTCCTGCTGTAGTTGCCCGACACACACCAGGCAGAATTGCCCCACGGGGACTGGGGCAAGCTTGGCAGGTCCCTTGTGGAACCCAAGGAACCTGGTTCCAAGAGAATTCATGCTGGGCAGTGAGTGTTCCAGGTCTTGCCTGTGCTCTGGGGACTCTTGAGGAGGGTGGGAGCCCCTTGCAGGCTGAACTGCAAATGTGGCAGAGCTGAGATTTGGAACTGCAGAGACAAGGGGAAAACAGTATTTTGGTAGGGACTAAACTCTACATCACCCGGGCTTTTGCCTTCATTTTTCTGTTGGACTTGAACTCTGGATCTCTGGTGGTGGTAGGGCACACTGTCCTGCCTCTCCTCCAAACTTGGTGGCCCTAAGAAATAAGGCTGACTGCTGTGGGTTGGGGTTCCCTTTGAGTGATTTCCTCAAGCAACATTCAGTTACACCCCCACCCCCACCCCCTGGAACTGTTACTCATTTTTCACATCCCTTTTCAAGTCTCCCTTCTCCCCCAGCACGTTCTACCTTTTGACAAAAAGAACCAATGCTTTTTGCTACCATTCCCCGTGCCTCATCACTATCTCCCTTCCCTTTGGAGTGTAGAGTTTTCTAGGCACAACACACACCTTAACTTCTTCTGGCCCTCAGGGCAGTCACAGTCTGGGGGCCTTCAGCCCAAACAAGGGGGTACAAACAAAGGAGCCGAGAAGTGGGCTATAATCTGTCCACCTTAATACCCTACAAGATTCTCATGGCTAGTTCCACTATGTTCCAAGGAAAAGGGGTCCTGGGAAGGAGTCCAGAATGTGGCTGTATCAGCAGCCAGGTGAGCTAGCAAGGCACCACATTGGCTTGGTCATCTTCAGTCTTACCTTTACACAGACACATTCCAGCCCACACTAGACTCCACGTACCTGGTTAGGTGTGGGAGGAAAGGATTGTATCTTGAAATACTTAGGGATGGGACTGAAACTGCCACTGGAGGGAGAAAGGAGTAGGACCCAGCCTAGGTTTGGGTTTGGGCACTTTTCACACTCCAGCAGGTCTCCCTCTATTTGAGCCCTCTTTCCTGGTTGCGCTCCGCATGTCTTTAGACATAAATTTAGTAGACATAAACTTTTCCTCCAGAATTCACAGCTCTGTTGCGCTTAGAGGCATCTGCATCTACCTTTCTCTTGAAACACAATTCTTAATTCATTCTGTTTGTCCTAGAGATGAGTGGGAGAGTATTCTCTACAGCTTCGGACTGCTGAGAACTGGTTAGAGATGGAGTTGAGGAAGGCAGGGATGGCTGTAGGACTGGAGCTATGTTCACTCTGGATTTGATTAGAAGGCCTGGAAACTATGGGGTAGGGAGTCGAGGGGATTTGGGGGGAGTGGGGGTTGGGTGGTTTGAGGCAACACGCAGCTGAGGATGGAGACAAACAAGTCCTGCCTGAACACATCTGGATCCAGTTTTCTCGGAGTGGAGGCCTGGAATCTTTGATTTGCACTTCCATATCACCAAGACCCAACAGGCCTGCACCTGCCTCTGTTCCCTGGTGAGTACATGGAGGCGCCATGGGGAGAAAGGGCTCCAAAGTGCCTTAAATTGTCCAGGGTAAAACCTCTTTTGGGTTTGGGAGGATCAGCAGTAAGGTGGCCTTTGTGGCTGCTCTGAGAGCCCCTATACAAGAACCTGGTCAAATCAGGCTTAGGTTCTAGGTCCTGGCTCTCTGGTCGCTTTTTGCTGCTCCATCTTCCTTCAACTGCCAGTCCTCAGATGTGTTGGAATCTATACCTTTGCAGTTTTAACTCTCCAATCTCTGGGCTGGGCTACAGCGTTTCTCATGTCTTTGGAAAGACATGCAGCAGAACAGAAGAAGGAAATGACTAGAGCCTTGAGCCCAGTGCAGCTGAGTTCCTCATCTGGGTCATTTTCTTTCTTGTTTTCCTTCCCCTTTTCCCTCTTCTGGTTTGAGACAAGATCTCATGTAGCCTGGGTTGGTCTCAAACTTGCTAGGTAACTGATGATGACCTTGAACTTCTGCTCTCTTCCTTGCCTTGACCTCTTGAATACTGAGATTACAAGTATGTACCACCAAGCTTTGTTTTATGTGGTGCTGTGGTGTGAGGGGGGGGTTTCAAACCCAGGACTTTGTGCATGATAGGCAAGCACTCTACCAATTAAGCTATATCCCTACCTCCAAATGTGCCCGCCCCCCTCCCCAGTACTGGTGATTCAACCTAGGGCCTGTCATATAAAACAAGCAGTTGTCTCTAAGCTACATTCCCAGCCTGTCTACATTGTTTCTTCACAACCACACAACACCACAAATCCCATGTATTATTTTTGTCCCCTTTTTCAAACTACTGAAGAAACGTTTTGGGGGGGGGGGAAGTGAACAGCCTTACCAAGATGAAGCAGCTTGGAACAAGCCTACCCTGGATTTAACCAGGTTTGCTCTGCCAGCAGCCAATGTCAGTATCAGACTAAGTCAGGAGAGAATCCAGTTCACTTGAGCCCGCCCCCCTCCCCAGTACTGGTGATTCAACCTAGGGCCTGTCATATAAAACAAGCAGTTGTCTCTAAGCTACATTCCCAGCCTGTCTACATTCTTTCTTCACAACCACACAACACCACAAATCCCATGTATTATTTTTGTACCCTTTTTCAAACTACTGAAGAAACGTTTTGGGGGGGGGAAGTGAACAGCCTTACCAAGATGAAGCAGCTTGGAACAAGCCTACCCTGGATTTAACCAGGTTTGCTCTGCCAGCAGCCAATGTCAGTATCAGACTAAGTCAGGAGAGAATCCAGTTCACTTGAAGGCTAAGTGAACTGACAGAAGTATCTCTCTGGGGACAGAACAGCATCCATATCCAGAGAACTGTTTTTTTAAAAAATATTTTATTTACTTTTTAAATTTTATGTGTATGACTGTATTGACTGCATGTATGTGTATGTAAGTATGCACCTGTGTTGTGGAATGCCCAGGGAGGTAGGCCAGAAGAGGGCATTGAATCATCCTGGAACTGGAGTTACACATGGTTGTTAGCCGCAATGGGAATCCAACCCAGGTCCTCTGCAAGAGCAGATAGTGCTCTTAACTGCTGAGTGCTGAGTCAGTTCTCCAGCTCTCTTGGGAGCCCAGCAAGGTCTTCAGTGTCTTGACCACTCAGCTGGGAAGCAGTAGACAGGTGGGCAAGGGAGGCCTTTCCATGGTACAGCCCCCTGTTCCAGGCTGGGTCAGTGTGACCTCATTCTTTCCCTGTTTTAGAGATGACTAGGAGTTGTGGTGCATCTCAAGAAGTTTGGGATTATCATCCTTTGTGAAGGACCATTAGAAGTGCACTTAAATTGGTAAGAGAAGAGAGAAGAACATCTGTGGTACAGGGCAAGACTGCAATGTGTTACTCCTGACAGATGAGTGCAGGCTGGAGGATGGCGAGCAGTGTGATTTGCAACATCAGAATGTTTGAAACACCCTGGCATATTCCCTGTGGTGATGGAGCAAGATGCTGAAGCAATTGAGTTTTCCTTGTCCTAAATAACAGCCAGGTTCTGCATGGACCAGGTAAATGTTTTTAAAGTGGGGCACAGAGCTGTCTATTTATGCCACTAGGTACCTGTCTGCAGGTGCTGATTGAAGGATGTGGCAAAGGGTATCTTCCTACTGTTCCCTCTTAATCTACTTCCAATTTATTTTCACAGTTAGTTTCAGGATGAATTAAGGCATTTTAAACAAATTTCTAAATAGAAATCCATTCATTATTTCACCAGATCGGTAGGAATTCTCTTTGATCCAATCATTTATTGATCCTTTGGGGAGAAGTTTTCTTTATTGGATTTTCTTATGAGGTTGAATTCTTAAGCTAAACAGGTCCATGTTCAATGACTTTAAGAAAAGGCTTCCCCATGGATGTATAAATCAAGTAACAAACCTCTGGTCTTGCTGACATGAGCTACATAAACCAAAGTTCAGCAGCTGTAAGCAAGCAGTATGAACTTAATTTTAGTTGCTTTCTCTAATCTCTAAGATTAAGACCTTCAGCATCATTTCTTGGCTCTTCTCTGAAAAACCTCTTGGGTGTATCATCTAGATACATTCTGACTGCATTCATTGGTCATTTAAATTTAACTCAGGTAACAGCATGTGATACAATAAATTCGGTTATCTCCATTTCATAGATATGCACACAGAGGTACAGAAGAGTAAAGTAACATGGTATAGGCAAGATTTGAACCAAGGTCAAGGGACCACAATGTCTCTACAGGTGAAAATATCAAACAGAAAATTTTCATTTTGTCAGGCACAGTGGCACATACCTTTAATGCTGGCACTTTGGAGGCAGAGACAGGCAGATTTCTGTGAGTTCCAGATCATCCTGGTGTAAATAATGAACATCAGGCCAGCCAAGGCTACATAGTGAGACTCTGTCTCAAAAACCCAAATATTTTTTTTTCTCATTTTGATCAAGTCAAATGAAAACCTACTTGGAAAAACATTTCTTATTTTAGGAATACAGTCATTATGTGTGTGTGTGTGTGTGTGTGTGTGTGTGTGTGTGTGTGTGTGACTATGCACCAGTATGTGTATAAATAGCTGTGTTGATGGATGAGGAATGTGAAGATAATTATACTCTTTCCCCTAATTGCCTCAAGCTTCTATTCTATAAGTTTATCTTCAAGTTTTAGCTTTCTTAAGAGATCCAGATATTTTCACACCTTAGATATAATCTAACCTATATAGATAGGTTTTCACAAAATTACAGAAGAAGGTTGTGTAAACTTTTCATTTATTTTTATATTCCAAACTGATCAGGGCCATTTTCTTCTCTATGAGGAGAACTTTTGCTCGTTCTTTATGGGTAGGGTGCTATTGCACAAGTGATCCTTGCTTGAGAAATGACCCTTGAGGAACGAGACCTACATGAATGAATGTAAAACATGCTAGACAATCAATACCTTGTCCCTTGGGAAGTCAGCTCAAGCTGGATCTATACCCTGAGATACCAAATAAAATTTCAAACCTTGGTTCACTCACTTAGGATAGCTCCAGTGTCTTTGATTTTACCTGTTTGGCTGGTAACTGATAACACTGAAAGTAAACTGAATGTACCCAGTCAACCAAACATAAAGGAGAACCCAAGCACAATAGACAAGTGATTCAAAATCAGATTTGGTGCCTGCACACACACTAGTGTAACACCTGTATGAAGTTATTATTTCAAAAGTTGTTGTGAAAGAAAAACCCAGTGTATCTATTTATTATTTTATTGCTTCAAAACAACAAAATGAGATAGTATCCAGAACTTCCAGCTTGTAGGAAGGAGCCATCCATGCCTATATTGCTCATTCACTGAGCAGTGAGTCCAGGTCAGGGTGTCCTAGGGGAGGATTAAAAGTCAAGAGCAACTGTGCCTACCTGCTTGCACTTTAGGCCTACTCTGAATTAATAGCTTTCTAGCCTGGGACATTGGAGGAAGTGTACCTGTGTTTGGGGCTGTTGCCTGAGAAAGTAGGAAGCCAGTAGGAGGGGAAAAATGAGTGTTTTACTGTTTCTCATGGGAACATTCTCATTTGTACATTTATGTACTTACTGAATAGGTAAGAGCTGACCAACACGATAAAAGAGAGACAAGAAAGCATGACATGACAGTGCACTTTGATCATCCATGCCAAGAACTTTGGAAACTTGAAAAAAAAGTTCCTTGTACTATGGAAAATTGCCTGGAAAAAGCATTATGGTAGAGGTGATTCTGACTTGGGATTCATTATGGCTAGTAGGGGCTGAATAAGGACAAAGATGCCAGAGAGGAAGAGATGAGAATTCCACTTCTGGGAAGAACAGTGCAAAAACAGATGTCAGATCATAACCTAATTCCTCTAGGAGAAAATCAAAATCATTGCTCCTTAGATCACTTAGGTTTGTATAAAGAAGTTAGAGTTTAACCACACAGCTTTGAATTACAGCTTGTCTTCTTATTTTGAGTGGCAGACATCTGAAATGGTACCCAAGAAGTCGAGGCATCTTTTTTAGTCAAACTTAGATAAGATAAATTCAGTTTCTTGTGTTCTAAACATTGACCTGCAGATTTAAGGCAGGAGGAATGGCACAATAAATTAGACAAGGTTGTGGAAACAGCAGAAGAGATTAGTGCTTAGGGAACTGTGTCTAAAAACAATCCTGCCAGAATGTATTGCTAACTTTGCACATGTGCCAAAAATGTTGGCTTCCACTTCGGAGCTTGTACCTCTACCAAAACAGATGAAACACACTGTTTTGGTTAGTTCCTGATGGGTCTCTCCCTGAGGGCTAGAAGCTCCTTGGAGGCTGGGAGTCTGGCTGATTCATTTATGTTCCCAGCTCCTGGCACTGTGCCAAACTCATAGTTAAAGCTTAGTACATTCTGAATGAATGAATGAATGATGCAAGTTGAAGAATACAGGTTTTTTTCATTTGTTTAATGAGGGTGGGAGCATCTGAATATCTTTTTATGTTTGTCAGTTGGGGTTTTTAATTATGACTGCATAAAGTAGTCATTGTCAAATGGTTCTTATTTATGGGGGACCAGCCTGGTGGAATGAAAGAACCTGAGTACAGATATTGAACTGTGCACTCGACCTTGACCTTGGACATTCACTTCCAAGAAACTCAAGTGTGAAAACCACTATCCAAGAGACTTCAGATCAATGTTTTCTGATTTGTTGTTTGAATCACTCCTTAGCTTGATGGTAATGCTCAACCATGTTTCTTGCATTGACCTTTCTACCACTCAGAGCCATGATAAAATTTCATAGTAGTAAAACCTGACCGTTGTATATATATTTTGGGGTGTGTGTGTGTGTGTGTGTGTGTGTGTGTGTGTTTTCTGAATCTGAGCATCTATTAGAATAATCTCTTAGTTGAGCTAAGGAGTGAGTGAAGAAGTTTTCTTCTTCATATGGCTTCCATTTAACTTTGCATGACCTAGGGAATAGTAATAATCTGGATTCTTAAAAGCTTAGCTCTTAAAGCTGGGGGTGGTGGCACATGCCTTTAATCCCAGCACTTGGGAGGCAGAGGCAGGAGGAGCTCTGTGAGTTCGAGGCCAGCCTGATCTACATAGTGAGTTCCAGGCTAGAGCTACTGGGAGACCCTGTCTCCAAACAAACAAACAAACAAACAAACAAAAAAGCCAAGATCTTATGGCTATTGTCCCAGGGAGAGGGCAAGATCCATGCAGGGAAAGGAATTCAGCTAAGAGGTTTTGATGCCTTTCTTTTATACCACTGCTCTATGCTAACATTTTCCAACATAGGCAGTAATTAGAGCTTGGAAAGAGGCATGCAGAAAAGCATTAAATGAAATCAAAACACAACCAGCTCCCTCTGAATTCTACCTTATGTTTTAGCCACTCTACTGGCTCACTGGCTTGGAGTAATTTCAAGTTCCCACTGGCTTAGTGGCAAGACATCTTCTTATTCTTCTTCCCAGATTTATTTCTTGTTGAAAAAATTCATCCGAGGGGGCTAGAGAGATGGCTCAGTGGTTAAGGGCACTGACTGCTCTTGCAGAGGACCCGGGTTTGATTCCCAACACCCACATGGAGTTAACTGTCCTTAACTCCAGTTCCAGGGGAATCCGATGCCCTCTTCTGACCTCCGTGGCATTGCACGACACGGGTGCACTCATATACATGCAGGCAATACACTCATACACATAAAATAAAAATAATAACTAAATTAATTAATCAAAGAATTCGTCTTAGAACCTCATCTCTCATGTGAATTATCTTTTAAGAATACAGATTGTAAAGGACTTCATGGGTGAATTAAAATACATTTTGAATATTATGTTTACTGGTGTTCATAGTTCTAGAAAACAGCTAAAATTTTCAATAAAGAAACTTGTAGCTTTATTTGCTTTCAGTCGAAAAGGCTGTTAACCTTGATAAATCATCTCCTGGATATTAGCTTGTGTCTTAGAATCTGGACAATTGAGAAAACGTACAAATATTTCGCTTTCCTTGAGGCATTTTTCTGCCAATATGTTCCCACCGTGATGTACTACTTTACCCAGGGCCCCCAAACAATGGGGGCCCACTGATTAGTCTGGAACCTTCAAAATTGTGAGCCCGATTTTCTCTTTATTAGTTGATTTTCTTCAGGTATTTGTTAGAGTGACACAAAAATGATAAGCACAGAAGCTAATACAGTTCTCTCTACCACCTGGAGAAACTTGTTCATGCACAAATGCCTCCTCTTAAGACTCCAAAGCAAATTTTCAACAAATTTGTCAGTTTAGCATTCTCAATGCAAACAATCCTAAATAAAGAGGAAGGAATATCTAATGACTTCATTATGGAATAATTGCTAATAATATTCTTTATTTCTTGATTGTATTTATTGGATTGGAAAAAGGGGAGGATAAAAATTTCATGGCTCATTGAGTATAAACTATAAATATGTAGATGTTTGGAATTTTTCTGTTTAAATAATGGATCCTAGTTCCTACTTTGTGAGTGTAGCTGTATAGGTGTGGCCTTGTACACAGATCTAATCTGTTTTTCATCCAAAGTCAAAACATGGATGAGCTGGCACTAATTCTGTCTCTTGCTGGGACGGCAAAGCTGAGAACAAATAGTTAATATTTACCTGTCAAGAAAGCAATCGTCACAGGGCACTGAGCTGTTATCTTGGCATAAAGATGAAATTAAAAAAATATAGAAAAAAGTGAGTTATAGAAATAAGATTTTCTTGTATTTACCCTGTTTGGGAAAGATGCAATTTATCTGTGAGTTGGACTATCCAGAGAAGAATTATGTGTGAAGGAACAATTATTTAAAAAAAAACCCCTGACATTATCAATTTATAAATTCAAAGGTAAAAATTATTTCCATTTAAAACTTAAGGTGCTAGGAAATTTCCTCATATGTACAGTATAGCTATTCTGATCAGTCTTTACTTGTGCAAGATGGCCTTTAATAATCTTTTATGGTAGTCAATGAAAAAAAATCTTCCTATGTTGCCAATTTAGTGAGCATAAATTACTGGGAATCTTCTATGGAATAAATTATGTTCTTAAGCCTTCTCAGATATGCAGCCAATAGAGATTTTAAAGGAGAGAAAAAAAAAAGAAAGAAAAAACAAAATGAGAAATTTAGCTGGAAGGAGCATTAGGGCATGAGTGTGTATTTGGAACCCTCCCTGGATTTGTTTCCTATCTACCCCTGCAAGGGGATTACAGGGCTACATTCCAACCAAGGCTTTCTTAGCCACGTGCAGCTCTTCAGAAACCTGCATGTGGTTTTCTTCTTAGGTTTAAATAAAGTAATGAAGAATATTGCAATGTTGATGTGGCAGTGAGCCCAGATTGGGGGGGGGGACAGTGTGTGAAGAGCTCCACCTGAGTCACAGAGAAGACAAAGAGAGAGTGTGTCACTGACCCCCCAATGAGTCATTACCAGGCTCCGGAGTCTTTGCTGAGAACCCTGAACCACCACCCCTTTTGTCAAACCACTGTAAGTGCATTTCCCTGGTACTCATGAATGCAAGGTACATTTAATTGATTTGCAGTTTTCCACATTGCCGATGATGAAGTGGTACTTCGGCTGTTGAACTTGATTTCAGTGCAGAGATGAAATGCTGCATCCTCTAAAATGACAGATGGAATTTCTGCTGCAGAATTCATTACAGGATATGAAGAACAATGGTGAAAATTTGAATCAGCTAAGTTGTTCAACAGGTCAAAATAAAGTCAGACCATTAAAAGTTAAATAATTTGGGGCATTAAAATTCACTGGGGAAATATATTTATATAGAACTTTATAGGTTCCCTAATGATTTTAGGTTTCTGTGGGCCAGTGAGATAACTCAGTGGATAAGGCACTTGCTAATAAGCTTGAAGACCCAAGTTTGATCCCTGGAACCCACACAGGGGAAGGAGAGAACCAACTCTTGTAAGTTGTCTTCTGTCTTCTACATGTGGTATGCTGTGGTATGCATGTACCCACACACAAACACAAACTCACAAAAGAAATAAATAAACTGTGAGCTGAAGTGTCTGTGTCATCTTAAATTTCCCCATTTCTTTGAGTCACTAGGGTACCCAGCCCTACTAGACCTTCCCACCTATGCAACATCTTGACATGGAAAATGACATTCTTCATGTGAGTATCCATGCATCTTCATGAGAGATTGATACTTTCTCAGTTTTCTCTAGAGAGGCTGAGAGAGGCCAGGTTTGTCTTTGATTTAAGTCTATTGGCAGAAAACGAAGTTACAAAATACACATGCTGATTATAAAATATGGAAAATAAATGAAGAAAATGTTAATTTCTTTTTATCAAATCTCCATTTGTGATTGAATAAATCACTAATTTATTCCCTAATTGCCTGATAGTCCTATTTTTAAAAGGTGATGTCCAATTCCTGTGAGTGACATAGTACTACTTTGGAAACTGGGTAATAAAAGGTCAGCTGTGACCTCTGACTACAATCTCCCTCTCTCTCTCTCTCTCTCCCTATCTCTCCCTTTCTGATCACTGACTCTGGGATACCTTACAGGAAGACCTATGTGGAAGATAACTGAAATACCGACTGTAACCAGCAAGGACCTGAGGGCCTACCATCTGTGAGAGCAAACATGGAAACAGACTCTTCACTCTAGTTAAGTCTTAAGATAATGTCATCTTTACCCAAAAGCTTGATGACATCTTTGTGAGAAAGTCTAAATGAAAAAATAGAAAAATTGCTTTAACATTTTTGACATTTTAGGCACTGAGAGGATAAATTGTTCATTGTTTAAATTTACCACACTTTTGGTTACTTTGTGACACAGGAATAGCTAATAGTATACTGTTAAGAAGGAACCCACACAGTATCTGATATTGACTACAAGAGGCACTTATGAAGCATTTGTTGAATGCATGAATTAAGATGCACATTAAGATGTGAAAAGTTTGATTTATATCCTTCTATAACTTTCTCTATTTTTATAGCTTCTTTTAAAGTAGCTTCACAAAAGAGTTTTCTGGGGAAGGATGTCTTTAATTATTAAAAGTTCAGTTACTCAACAAATATTTATTGTAGCTTCTATTTGTCAATGAATCACTCTCTTCAACTATGAAATACTCATGAGCCTAATTGAGCATCTGCCATGCTTTTATGAAGAGATATTTATGAGTCTCTGGTTCTAAGTCTCTCTGGCTATAGAGGTTAAAACCCAGATGTTTTGTTAGGTAGATACAGTTGACCAAGGAAAATGAGGAGGATTATTTTTATAACTGTTGTGCTTAAGCTATTCATAGGTAAGCTGAGCCCAGTCACTGAACTAAACACTGCAATATCCATGGCTTATCACAGCACAAGATCATTTTTCTTACACACCACATAGCAACTGAGAGTCTGCAGGGAGATTCTGTTCCACATACTGACTTGTGGGCTGAGGTGAAGGAACCTTGGTCTTCAGTGACTAGACCATTTCACATTAATAGTGTCCTCTGGGATCCTAGTAAGGGAAGAGAGCACAGGAGGGTCTCCATTGGGCAATGTCACATATCTCTCTGAGCATGTCCTATTGGCTAAGACCAGCCACCTGGCCAAGCCTAAATTTGAATGTCCTAAGAAAGATAGTCAACTGTGTGTCTGGGAAAAGAGGAGAGCTAGATATTGTTGGGCACTAGGGTCAACCACTATGTTACATGGTTTCATCTCTGCATTTGATAGATAAGACAACTAGGGTTGGAGGAAGCTGGTATCTTAGGATATAGAGTAATCTTGTGGCAGAAGTGGGAATAGAACTCAGCTCTTTTGATATGAAGTACTATTTCTGTAGTTTGAAAGTCATTAGCTCCTTCCTTTATGGGGATTGGTGGCACAGAAACTGCAGAGCTATGTAATACATGGGGTAAGGCATAAAAAGCATAAACAAAAAAATCATAACCTCACAGTACCTTCCAGGTCATACTCTCTAATGTCATGATGGAAATTTTGTTCTCACACACAGGCAAATGTGAAGGCTTGGCAGTACAATTAATAGTTGTCATAGTAACAATATCTTGAAGATACCTAGAGCTTCAGATTTCTCAAAGCATTTTCAAATGTCTTTTCTGAGTTGTTCTATGCATAATTTATCTGAGATACACAGATTTAGTCACTAGCTCAATTTTACAGATACAGAGGAAAATGATGTGATATACCCAAGATTTCAAGGTCAGTAAATAGTGATGTTGGGATTAGAATTCAGGGCTTTGATCTTCAAGATCAGTGCTACAGCATAGGCCATTTTCTTCCTTTTTTCCCCCTGGGATCATAGAATTCCTAAGTGAGAGGAATTAAGTGGCTTCCATCTGTCATCATTTTTGTAGGGTCAGGATGACTTTCATAATCTGACTCTTGTTGTTGATGCTTATTGAGACAGGGTCTCACTATGTCGTCCTGACTGGCCTGGAACTCACTATATAGACAAGGCTGGCCTCTAACTTGCAGTCACCCTCTTGTCTCTGCCTCCCCAGTGCTGGGGTTACAAGAGTGCATTACCATGCCTGGCTATAATCCAAGTCTCAATTGAGGGTGTTTTATCTACATGTTTAAAAAATTTGAATTCTGTTATTGACTTAGTTCTCTGTGTTCATGAGTGTACATGGATGTGTCGCCTGGGCCAGTATGTGTGGAAGCCAGATCTTGAGGTCTTGTGTCTTCCTCTATCACTCTCCATCATTTTTTTGAATTATTAGTTAACTTATTAACCATGGTATGGAAGCACTATTATCTGCCCCTCCTGGGCCTGGAGGAGATGTGGAGCGACCAGATAAAGCCTACACACACCATGGATTTGGATCATGCTTGAGGAAGAAACCCTGTGAGGAAACCCAACTTTGCCCTAGGGGGAGACATCACCTTTAGTATCTTATTTTTTTTAATATGTTATTTATTATTTTTATTTCATGTGTATGAGTATACTGCCTGCATGTATGTAAGTACACTTGTGCCATGCAATGCCCAAGGAGGTCAGAAGAAGGCATTGGATTCCCCTGGAACTGTAGTTACAGATGGTAGGAACTGTAGTTACAGATGGTTGTTAGCCACTATGTGGGTGCTGGGAATTCAGCCAGGGCTCTCTGCAAGAGCATCCAGTGCTCTTAACTGCTGAGCTATCTCTCCAGCCCCTAGTATCTTATTTTTGGAAAAGATTTATTTTCATGTTTATAAGTGTTTTGCCTGCATGTATGTATGCGAACTATATGTATGTAGTGCCCATGGAGGCCAGAGAGAACATCAGGTCTCTTGTAACTGGAGCTATAGCTGTAAGCTGCTGTTTGGTGCTGGAAACTAAATTCTGTTCCTCCACAAGAACAGCCAGTGCTCTTAACTACTGAGCCATCTGTCAAGCTCCTCCACCTTTTCTTTGAATACAGGATATCTCACTGAATCTGAATTTTACCATGTTGCCTAGACTGGCTGTCTAGGTAGCTCTCAGGATCTTCCTGTCTCCACCCCACAGCAATGGGATTAGAGATGCTTTGTGCCAAGCCCAGCTTTTACATGGATACTGTCTTGCATCCAAACTCAAGTGTTATTACTAGTACAGCAAGCACTCTACCCATCTTCTCAAGTTCTCTATATTCTTATGTTGATAAAAATGCAATCGATGCTAATCTCTGGAGGGTTTTAGTTGACACTTATATCTACAGTGTTTGGGCTTCTTTTGGCATGTAATAAGCAATTTTTTCTTTCTTGTTCTCCTTTGTTGATAAAATGTGGTTAATAATTATGCGAAAAATGTGTGATTAGAAGAGTTCCTGTCATACCTCACATTCTGTATGGTGACTACTGTCACTAATTTTCAGCACTTCAGAATGACAAGAGGAGATAGAAAAGGAAACAAAAGGAGTAACTTCAGCTCTAAAATTCTCCTGTTTCTACTTCCTGCTCTCAAGAAGCTGCTGGAGACCCAGTGGATGATGCACACAATACGCAGACCATTCCACAGCAGAAAAACCTCGGGATTAGTCAGGTTAATTTCATTTGCAAGTAATAGAACCTCACTAGGGACTGGTATAATAAAAAAAAGGAATGTATTAGCTCATGTGATACACAAGACAAGGGGAAGGGCTAGATGTGCAGATGTTGCCACTAAAAAGTTATTTTCTCAGTTTTCTGGCCCTGCTTTCCTATGTGTGGCTTGTTGTTAAGTGGACTCTCTTCAAGTCACTGTACAGATATTCACCACCATCTCAAACATTCTCAAAGCTCTTTCTCCATAGCTGCATCAGACAGGCCACTGTTAATATCTATAGGTCCTGATTGGGACACATGAACAAACTAGAAAAAAAATCACTATCATTTTAATTGGCTTAACTTAGGTCACCTGCCAACAGTTGGAGACAGTGGCATCAGCTCCTTTTAAACTGTAAGGAAAAACTGAATAAGACTAAGGAAATGGGATTTGAAGGAAAATCTAGGTGACATTACACAAATAGTGACATGGACACTGGATCTAGAAAAATTACAGGTATGTATTTAGTTCTAGATTACATGCTTGGACTCAAAACAAATGAAAGAGAGAAAATAACTATTGTAGTTGAGGGCACTACTTTATCTGGAAAGCAGTAAGAATTTGGATGTTATGTCACACATCTGATAATATTTGTTCAAGGTACTAACACTAGATTTTCTGAGCTCTTTGTACATGTACATGCAGTAGAGATAGATAATATCTTTTATGCTTTACTCTTTTGTAAAAATAGATGTATAGGCTATAAAAATTTTGTAATGTTGTAAATTTTCCTACTTTTCCAAATAAGCAAATATTCAGCTGATGGTCCATTTTATTTGTAGGCTAGCTGAAGATAACCTCGAGTTCCTGATCCTCCTGTTCTTGCCTCCTGCATGCTGGGATTACAGATATGAGCTAGGACACCTGAAATCATGTTTTAATCCCCAGGAAATCCCTGCTACTCCTTTTTCCTTCTCTACAAGTAGGGATGATTGCAGGCACATCCACATTTTGAATGGGAACTTCATCATGTGATTACATTAAAAAAATTCTTTTAGAATTTCATACATTTCCTTTGCATTATTTCCATCCCTCTCAGTCTCCTTAAACTCCTCCCATGTCTCCCCTCCATCTCAATTTTGTGGTATTTTTCCATTAGTGTCAGTGACCAGAATGCATGGTTATGGGAGAGTCACTTCCTCCATATCGCACCCATTTGTGTGAGCGGGCAAAGTCCCTGGTTAACATCTCTTAATAATATTTGGCTTTGAGTGGAGCTAATTTTTTAATTGTCACTCAAAATAGTCTTCATAAATAGCAACTAAATTCATGCAATTCCACCATGAAGCTATGCTTATAAATAAATCTTATTGACTGGTTTTGTGTAGCACATTCCTATTTCCTAACCTCTTACATGTGAGCTATCTCACTTGAGTATCATGGAGGGTATGGAAGGTGGTTAATAATATTATTCTCTTATGACACAGGACAGAGTAGAGGTTTGGAGCAATGGGGTTGATCTACGATGGCTGATGTGAGCAATAATTCAAGTAGGTCTTCAGACCCTGAACTTACCTTTTCCACATTGTGCAGCAGTTTCTAATTTTGGGTGAGGGTAGCTTTTCTGGCTAGAAGCTAACAGGAAAACTCTGGAATCAAGTGCCCAAGGAAGAGCTTGAAGCCTGCCACTGCTGATTGTTAGCTATGTGGCCTTGGGTAGATTTCTTAATCACTTAACCTCAAATTACTTTTGTATGTTGTTAGAACATTCCATTTGTGATAAGATTCTAACGCTGATTCAGTGAAATAATGTTGTGATAGCCCTTACCAGGGCATCTCAACACCATTCTCACTTAAGTATGCAGTTATTGTGTCATCATATATCTAGAAGTGCACACTCAAGTTGCATTTACAAAGAAAAGAGCTGAATCATTCACATGGATTGTACCACTCTTCTGCCTCTACTAATCACATCTTTCAAGTGTGTGTACAGTGGATTGCCTCGCAACCAGCTGTTTATCCAGATATATGATGGCACCTTCTAAGTGTTTTTATCCCCATTCTGATCATCTACCACAAAGTCAGTATATATCCTATGTACTCTGGTGGCCAAGACTATTTTGCATATTCTACAAGACAAATGTAAACTATACAATTTGATTAATTAAATTTAGACATTTATAAAGTCCCATAAAAACTTATTTGAATCTTTATATAGTAAACAAATTCTAGGAAATTATTTCTCTTTTGATTAGTTTTGGACTTTTCTTCATTCATGATGAAATTTAGATTTTCCCAATTTAGAAAGACAGACCAATTATTTCCGATTCTGGCTCTTTTGTAATGCTGGGTTTGAATGCAGTGGTCAAGACATCATTTTTATGGGGAGGAGATCCTGATCAGCAGGAGGTTTTGTAGAGTAAAGGCAGATGAAAGGAAAAAGCAAAGCCTGTCCTGGTGACCTCTGAGGTTTCTTCTACCTATTCAGAACCGACCACTGAACAGTGCAGAAATAGAGCTCAATGACAGAGCAAGGTCAGCTTCCTGACAGGGGCAGTTTTCAGCCTAATGGCAGGTATAGAAAAAACAACCAAAGATGGTGATATATATGGTGACTGATAGTACACAACAGCATGTCAAACTCAGATTTGAGGATTTCCTTTGGGGTGGTCACATCTAAGCAGAGGGTTGACTCACAAATGTGTTTATCCAAGTCAGGGTTTAGTTGGAAAAAAGAAGAGGCAATTATCTCAGGCCTAGGGAAGAGAAGACTCCAGAACAATTGGAGGGAATGAAGTTAGTTGAGTCATAGTGTGGGGTCTTCATGGGGAAACTGGACAAGCAAGGGACATAAGAAGTGGTTGGAGTCAGCATAAGAAGCAATATATAAGGACAATTTCTCTGAATCTTTTGCTCAAATCTATGAAAGCTGGTGTATCTTTACTGTCCATTTCTCTCTCTCTCTCGAACAACTAGGCTTTCTGGAGACTGAACAGTAGGTGATGAACACCTACTATGTGCCAGGCACAATGGCATACACTTTATAGTGATTCAAACTTACAGCAATCCTGTGATATAGGCGATATGGTTCTGCCCATGTTAAAGATGAAGTTTCTGATTCTAGAGGAGTAAAGTGACTTTTGTTCTCCTCCCTCCCCTGGGGACACCAAGCTGATGAGAGGTACCTGATCCTGGTACCTTGACTCCAGATTGCTCCCTCCACAAATATCTGCCATGGTCAGAGGTCTATGAGTTGATGCTGGAACGTTGTCTAGAGCTTTCAACATAGTACAATGCTAAATACAGAAAACGCTCACAGTACTATAAAGAGATCTTCACTTTTAGGGTTAGGGAGGAGGTTCAGTGGCTAAAGTGCTGGCTCTCAAGCATGAAGACTTGAGTTTTGATCCTTAGTACTCACATAAAAGATGCATGTGGTAGTACATGTCTTTCAACCCAGTACTGTGAAGGTGGATATAGATAGATTTCAGGGGCTTAGTGGCCAGTTTATCTGAAATGGTGGGCTCTAAGTTCAGTGACAGACACTGTCTCAAAAAATAAGGCAGAGAAGCAGTTGAGGAAAGACACCTGGTTTGTAGCTGTACCTGCCAAGGCAACACACTCACACACACAAGTGGATATACCACACACACACACACACACACACACACACTCATACAGAGTTAGAGCTGTCAATGTTTTTTTTTTTTTCAGTAGAAAGAAGCAGGGTGTTGTTTAAATAAGACATAAAAATAAGAATTTATTTGTGTTTTGAGACAGTCTTGCTTAGTAGTCTTGGCTGGCCTGACCACTTGGCAATGTAGCATTGGCTAGCTTCAAACATCTTAACTCATTATCCTAACTCAGTAATCATCCTAACTCAGTCTCCTGAGTGATGAGATTACAGGCGTGTGCCACATGTGAAGAGGAAAAAAAAGATTCTTAAGTTTTCCAAATTATGAGCATCACAAATCTGCACAGTTTACCTTGGGGACTTTCCTTTTATCTTTATTTTGGCTTTCTCCTTAGCATCCATAAAGAAACTGGACAGGTCACTGTCCCTTAACATCAATAGCATTTTCTCATTCTCGAGAGATGATAACTGTGTTTTCTTTACTTTTCACTACTACATTTTTCATTTATTATTTTTATTTTATGTGTATGTGCATTGCCTACATATATGTAAGTGCTGCACCCATGTCCTGCAATGCCAGTGGAGGTCAGAAGAGAGTATCAATTCCTCTGGAACTGGAGTTATGGATGGTTGTTAGCTGCCCTCTGGGTGCTGGGAATCGAGCCCAGATCCTCTGCAAGAACAGTCAATGCTCTTAAATGCTGAGCCATCTATCCAGACCCTGAACTTCTACATTTTTTAACTTTTTATTCAAAACTAGGTTTTGGCATAGTTTATTCAGGATTTTACTTTGTTTTGTATATTTGAGAGCAATTTCTCTTCTCAGTACACCATGTGATACTCTTTCATCCCTAATGAAAATGTAGGTTTTGCCTACACTGCACATGCCTTTTGGTCTCTCAGAAACTCGTAAATTAGAATGGCACAGGTGCAGTACTGCCTTTGATGTGTTTGCAGGAGTAGATAGTGGAAGGAAGAAAGAAAGAAAGAAGGAAAGAAAGAAAAAAAGAAAGAAAGAAAGAAAGAAAGTTAGTTAAGCAGGTGGGAAAGATACTAACTTTTTAAAAAGACTGATAACTTTATCAAAGGGCTTTCTTACTGACATTCAATATGACAACCTCACAATTAACATTGTATTTCTAATAATATTTGCACTGCACTTGCAACTTTTCAACCAGACTTTACTCTCCCTTCAGGGAAAATGTCAGGCATATTAACTTTTTTCATATTCGTTAAATATACTTTAAGAATGCTAGTCAGAGAACCGGATTTGAGAAATGAAAATCAGGGCTTGGGAGATAGCTCTGTGGGAGAGTCTTTGCCTAGCATTCACAAGACCCTGGGCTTGATCCAGATTCCCAGCACTTCAAGGAAAAGCAAAGTAAAACAAAACAGAATAGCATGTCTTATCTAAATTATCAGAGAATTATTTTCTACAAAAATGATTTTAGAAACACTGTTAGTTCCTGGAATTGATATTTTTGTATTGTCTAATTTTTGTTCCTGTCAAATATTTGTAACCTTGAATCGGGTCATTCGGTCTTCATATCCTATAAGCACAGTTCTTCTAGGACCTGTAAGCATGGACGAACACTTTTTAATTATCCTGATCAAGTGTGGGGGACATCCTTTCACTGACCCCACTTGTAATCAACTGCGATCTCCTAGAGGCAGAATTGATTGCCTCTCTCTCCCCAACTAGCCACAAGAGTGGGTTGTATAATATCCTGCCCCTCTGAAAAATCCAGCCCAGTGATTGATTTTATGACTGCTTGCGGCTGCAAATTCCTCAGCATGAATTCCAGCAGGTGAAGAAGTATTTTCTACAGCTTGCTTTAAATTTCTTTAGTATTTGCTTCTTAGAGTGGTCTAGTCTCTTAAATGGGACAATCGAATAAAAATCTACTAGTTTTACTGCCTAATCTTAAATGCCTAGGTAAATTTCTTTTATTGTCCAGCCCAAACTTAATCATTCCAACTTTTGAAAACTCCTGTCATGAACAAATATCTTCACTACTCACTTCCTTTCCCTGCTCTGAAATTCAGCCACCCCTGCACTATATTAATTTAAAAATGCTTGATTTTATTTATTATCATGTGTATGCATGGTGTGTGTTTGAGTACATGCACCACAGTGCCTGCCTATGGAGGTTAGAAAACTTTGTGGAGTCAGTTCTCTCCTTCCACTTTTATGTGGGTTCTGGGGATTGAACTCAGGTCATCAGGCTTGCTCAGCAAGCCTTTTACCTGCTGAGCCATCTTGCTGGCCAATGCCTGAGCTACATTTCTTAAGGTGAGGAGTAAAGGGAAGAGACAAGAACCCAAATGAATGAGTGTTATTTTTCCCCAGAATGCTGTTGTATTATGATTTCTCTTGTTTTTCTTACCATTTTCATTTGTCTGTACAAAAACAGGGGGAGTTCCTTGAATGCAAAGGAAATTTTATTTGAAAGAGTTTTTTAATCCAGTTCATCCACATATGTAGTGTGATATGACCTCTTATAGAATTATAAATCTTAGAAAAGTGTGTGTGTGTGTGTGTGTGTGTGTGTGTGTGTGTGTATGTGTGTGTGTGATAACTGGGACTGGAAACCAGGGACTTGGGCACACTGGTTCTTTACCACTGAGCTACATCTCAGTGCCACTTAGGGAAATGTTCATGGGAAATGGTCCCAGGGAGCTTTGACATATCTTGGTTTCAATTTCTACATTCCTTGGGGGAGAGAAATAAATCTTATTATTAAATAGAATGCACATGTCTCTTATAAAATAGATGCCTCAGGCATTGCTACTAATGAAGCAGCATGCAAATAAAATATGTAGTTAACCAAAGACCACATTTTCTTTAGAATTTCCACACATATGCCTCTTATCCCTTCACCCTAAATAATATCATCTCTACTATCTTTCATTAGGTTTACACTATCAGTATCAAGATGACGCTTTTGGTTGCCAAAGAAAACATCTCTAAGATTTTTAAACCTGATATAAAAATGTTTTTTTGAGAAAACACATTTCACCATTTGTGTGTTGAGATGAGATGACGTGTGTGTGTGTGTGTGTGTGTGTGTGTGTGTGAGAGAGAGAGAGAGAGAGAGAGAGAGAGAGAGTGCTTCATGCTTGCTGAAGGAACTGGACTTGGAAATACAGGTGAATTTGCGGAGTCGGGGTACAGAACAGCAAAATCAGAGCTCAGCCAAGGACCACATGCATACACAACGAACAGAAACTAAAACACAGATCAAACCGAAGGCATATACTGAGGCAGGGATGACGTTAACCTTATTTTAATTTGGGAGTTTCCGTGAGGAAAATGGGGAAGACTGATGAAAGGAAAGGAGAGGCTGTGTTCAGGAAGAGGTAAGTAGGAAATGGCTCTGTGGTGATCCTTTTTCTCTCTTTCTTCTTTGTTTCTTTTTGCAGCCTGTCCTCCATCCCTATCCACTCTCTCTTTTACTTCCATGATGAATCCCTCAGAAGCTACTAGGTTTATATATTGGGTTAGGCACCAGGGCGCAATGACAGGCATCGTCTTGAACTTGAAGCGCAGGACCAGGTAAACAGCATGTAATTGTCCTAGATCTATCATCCTAGAGGAATGGGGACACACAGACAAGGGGGCAGGAAGTTTTCCTGTGAGGAATAATGTAAAGGATGTGTGGAAGAAGACCAAGGCCACTAGAAGAAGAAGAAAAAAATCACTCTCAAAAGGAATCTCTCCAGAGGAGCTGAGGGAAGTCCAGGAGGGCTTGGAGGGCAGGGTTGAAGGTGGATGTTTCTCTAGTAAGTCTGTCACATCTTGGAGAGTCAGCTGTTGCTTGGAGGGAAGAAAAGACAATGCCAGCGTGTATAAAACTACATTGTTAGTGGTAGAATGTTTGGCTAGCTTTATAAGGCACTGAGTTTGATTCCTAGCACTGGAGTGGGGTCAAAGCTGGGACAAAGGGAGTGTAAATCTAATGATTAGCTAGAGTTGGAGACATTAAATAAAATCCTTTTGAAGTACCTTTAGAACTTTAACGAACATGTTAAAATCTCAGGAACTGCGCTAGGGATGTGGCTCAGTTGGTAGGGTGCTTGCCTACCATACACAACACCCTGTGTTCTGACTCCAGCACTGCATAAAATAGGCATGGTGGCACATACCTTTATTCCCAGCACTTGGCTACACAGCAGGTTTGAGTCAAGCTTGGGCTATATGTGACCTGTCTCAATAATTAACTAATTCAGGACCATATGAAATAAATGTCTGTTATCAGTTTCCTCCTGCTTAAACAAGGACTTGAACATGTGACAGGAAAGTCAATGAAAGTTAGCCACATGCAGTGGACAAGCTGTTGTGTCTGAATTGGGAAAGCTTACCCTGTAGGTGTGCAGGGAGTTTATCTTAAGGCCCTTCTTTTCTGCATTAAGTACTTACAGCATAGAGACACCACAGAAAACAGTTTCCAGATACTTAATACTTTTCTTTCAGTGCTAGAGATTGAACTCAGCATCTTGTGCATGTCAGACAAGTGTTCTATCACTGAGATTATATCCCCAGCCTTCCGTCTGATTCTGTAGCCCAGGCTGGCCTTAAATCGGCAATCCTCTTGCCTCCACATCCAAAATCTGGGCTCATATAGATGTGACATCAAGCCTGGCTCAGATTAGCACTTTAATAGCAGTGCTCAAAAGAAACTTCTTTCTTCTCTTTCTGTTCCTCTTTAAAACATTTTATTTATTTATATTTAGTTATTTTTATTTTACGTGTATGAGTATTTTGCTTGGATGTATGCAAGTGCACGTGTGTTGTACAATGCCTGAAGAAGAGGGTGTCAGATCCCATGTAACTGGAGTTACAAATAGTTGTTACCTGCCATGAGGGTGTTGGGAACCAAACCCACGTCCTCTGCAAGAGCAGCCAGTGTCCTAACCACTGAGCATCTCTCCAGCTCTTTTTGTTTTCTTTCTTTCATTAATTTGACTATCAAAAGATAGTCAAATACATAAAAGAAAAAAATCGGACAATTTGAGATTTGCTTTATTCTACAGAAAATATCTTTTTGACAATAAGAGGAAATTAAAGATTAGGGTCATATTTCCTTTGCTCATTCCCCTATTAATACTGAAAGGTAATTGCTGGCACCTATTGTACCTGGAGATAAAAATCCCAGCCCTCCCTCATCCTTCCCTGTGTCTCCTGGGCTCAAAGCAGACTAACGACATTTGGTTCTAAGTAGGAAATGTCTATTGAAAAAGGTCTCTGTAGAGCTGGACAAATCTCTGTCTCGTGGAGGCCTGACTCCGTGTCCTCAAAGAGTGCAGTTTGAGCCACGCCCTCCTCCCAAAGTCTTCTAAATCTTGCAGGATCAGTTCAGCTGTTGAATATCTATTTATGGGCTTATGTGTGTTGGCTTAACCTCTAAATGTGTGTGTGTGTGTGTGTGTGTGTGTGTGTGTGTGTGTGTGTGTTTGTTTTCTGTTTGGCCTAACAAAGAGAAAGGATTAGGAGATATCGAGGCTATAGATCCTCTTTCGAAAATATAAGACTGTATTCTCTTATCCTAGCATGCTGGCACAGACCTGTAACCCTGGCTCTTAGGATGCTGAGGCAAGAGAACTGCAGGTTCAAAGCTAGCTGGCAACATGTAGTGAGAGTTGAGGGGGAGGGCAGAGATGGGTGGCTCATTGGCCAGGTAGCCTAGCCTAATGGATGAGCTCCAGGTTCAGTGAGAGACCCTGCCTCAAAAAATAAGTTGAAGAAAGATTGAGGAAAACACTTGACTTTGACATCTAGTCTTTGCACACATATGAACCCACATGCACACATACACACACACACACACACACACACACACGCACACACACATCAACATGTATATACAATACACAATTTTTTTTTAATGGGAAAGGAAAAAAGTGTATATTCTAAAACTTGGTAGGAGGAATCAGTGTAGAGTCCTAGCCTCTTGTACAGGTTTTGACTTCATAGTTTTTTAATTTTAATTAATTTACTCAATTGACTTTTAACGGTCTTCAGTCCCTCAACACCTTTTTATTAGCAGACATAAAATATTTAGGCTAAGGAAACAGATGGTGTGTGCCAAGTTACTAAGAAATCATAACTCAATCAAGTCCATACCGTAGCAGATACTTATTTCAGATGCAAAATGAGAAGGAGAAAAGGCATTTAGGCATGTCGTGTTCTCTAGCTTAAGGAAAATATGGGGCTTAAACTTTTGTAGGAATGCTTTATTCCAAGGAGACTATTGGAAAAAACTCTAGTGCTTTGCTTAGACATTTCAAAGCAGTTTGCAGAGAATATTTTAAGATTTTAAATTGATAGTATCTTTATTAAAATACAATGATACATATTTTAGTGAGCACAAGGTTTAGGACAATGTATGCCTCATTCATATTTAAAGAAGTTAATCTTAGCAGGGCCTTTAATCCCAGCCCTTGGGAGGCAGAGGCAGGTAGATCTCTGTGGGTTCAAGGCCAGCCTGGTCTACATAAAGAGTTCCAGGCCAGCTGGGGCTACAGGGAGACCCTGCCTCAAAAAAAAAAAAAAAAAAAAAAAAAAAAGGAAAGAAAAAAAGAAGTTAATTTTGGCCAGTGAGATGGCTCAGTGATTAAAGGCACATGCCATTGAGCCTGACAACTTGAGTCTGATCCTTAGAACTCATGCTGGATGGAGAACTGACACTTTCAAGTTTTCCTCTGACCTCCACAAGCACATCATGGTATGCGCCCGCCCCCCCCACAACACACACAATAAATAAAAGTGAAAAAGAAGCTAATCTTTTGTTTTTGAGGGGATATTTTGTTTACAAGAGCATTTTACACAACAGCAGCTTTAACTGGGCAGCACATTTGGGGGTTCTTCCTCAGCAGGCTGAGTGCTTGTTGGACAGGAATCTCATGTTTACTTCTATACTGACACTCCCTAGAACTCTTCACAGAGTCTTCTGTGGAAAATTTCCTCAAAATGGAATTAAATAACTTCTCCAGTACAGTTGGTGCAGAAATACTTAGTTCCAGCATCTGCCCGAATTTTGCTATTAACCTCTTTTCTGCCTATGTCATGTTTCAAGATAGAAAAATATCCTGTAATGGGACTAGTCAACTCAGAACATCAATAATGATAAGAAAAATGAATAACAAACTAGGCTGAGAGGCTATGCCAGACACCTCTGTTTTATATAATCATGATGGCAGGTAGAGGAGGTATCCTCATGTCAGATTTTCTGTTTTACAGCTAAGGAAACCATGGCTTAGAGAACTGCTCAGAGGAGTAGAGCAGGCAAGGAGCAGAGCTGGGACCTCAAGTCAAAGACCTGATTCTAGACCCTGTGTTCAGGTTTACCAGGCTAGACCAGACAGTGTTTTAGAAAAATAAAGATGCTTTCCTAGGCCGCTGAGCATCCTCAAAGCACAAGAGAATCTATGTCCTCTGTGTCTCTCTGTATTCCTCTTTGTTAGGCCAAAGGAAAAGCGCACTTAGAGGAAGAAACTAATCTTTCCTTGTTTCTTTTGTTTTTGTTTTAACTTTATTCCAGGCCTTAGTTTTGAAACAGGGGTCTCACATTATAGAACAGGCTGCCCTGGAATTCACTATGTAGCTCTGGTTGGCCTTGAACTTGTAATCCTCCTGCCTCAGTCTCTTAAGTGCTGGAGTTATAGGTATGTGGCACTGTGTCTGACTTCACAGGTCTATACCAAGTTATGTACCAGGAACTACTGTGGATAATCAGTGGAGTGAGGGAGATGAATAAGAAAGACCCAACACATGCAAGGTTCTCTGCTCTCCATCCCGTAGGATGCAGGCTGAATAGTCCTAAAACTTGGCTGTCACCCTCCTTTTGGGAGACCCATACACATCTCCTGTAGTTCAGCTTTCAAATCCAGATGGCCTGTAATTCCCAGTCAGGATTCTGCACTCTGCTGTCAGGTTTTAGACTTACAGTTGTTCAAAAATATTTTGATCTAAATATGCCCTTAGTGTTGTGTTTTATTAATGTGGCATAGATTCCTATTAGCGAGTGCCTGCCTTGCGGCCATTTGCTCCACCCAAGCTATTGGGTTTCATTGTTTACTCTAAGTTAAAAAAAATTCCATATGTTCTGACCTTATGACATTGAAACCCTGCTCAGGCAGTTAAAACAGGAACACTAGTTACTTGATATCATGAAGGCAAATCAGCTAGTTGACACACTTGAATGGTTCCGTTTCCACTGGTGCGCTGGCACTGCAGAGAGCCATAGATTATTAATTAGGAATGCACAGGAGATAATTTGTTTTTCATTTGTTAGTTTCCAATATAAATCCAACCCCCCAAAAGCTATCGTTCCAGTGCATTTATTTTTCACTGTCAGCACATATCATGTCATCATTAAAAATTGCCCAAAGAAATTAAAAACAAAATTACCACACGGATTGGTTAACATGGTCCTCCTCCCACCTGCCTGCAGACTTGTCTGAGGAAAGAGAGGCAGGAGCATTAGTCAGGCCCTGGGGTAAGGAGTCTACTCACACTCAGGAATGCCAGTCAGCCTGGGTGTTTGCAGAGTAGGCTTTGGCAGGCCACCAGAGGGTATTTCACAATTCAGGCCTTGCCCTGGAAGATTCTATGCCAACAAGAAACAAGTAAGACCCAGGACTGAGAGTAGAAGGAGGAAGTTTATTCCAGGGACCAAAACCTGGAAGGAGGAAGCGATTTCACTTGACAAGGTTTCTTTTTCGGTTTTCTTTCCTTTTCCTTTAGCTGCCGTATATTTTGTTTTTCCTCCCCAGATTTCACCAGTGTATCTGATCATTCTGATTTTGATGCTTTAAAATGTATGGGCCTACAAATTCATTCCTCTGGGATGAGCCAACTATTTCATGAGGGAGGATGCTAATATTTGTAACAAGGTATTAAAATGACTAACATTTTTGAGCACTTCCTTGTAGCAAATGTAGTGAGAGCTGTCTGGGATCTCTTAGGTAACTCTTGGAATCCTAGTATCTGGACACTATTACGAAGCCCAATTACAGGTGAAGGAACCACAAAATGGAAAGGTTAAGAAATTTGCCAGAAGTTGCAGAGCAAGTATATCTCAAAGCTAAGGGAGATGTCCTGTAGCCTGACCAAGCCCATCCTCATAAATGCCCCTGTGTTCTCCAGGATGGAGACAGCTCTTGCCTCAGGGTTCACCAGCAGCCACCGGCAGGATTTGGGTCTCCATTTTGGCCAACTACCTGTTGTGCTAAAATGTTCCTTAAAACCAGCAAAAGGGGTGCTAGATAGGAAGGCAGATTGACAGCCGACTGCAAAAATAAACATACTCTGATCATATGATCCAGTAGTCGCATCCAAGTATTTACAACAAACCTGAAAATGCATATTTCCAGAAAAGCTTGTACACAAATGGTCATAATAGCTGTTATGTTTTGACTCTGAAATGTCCTCCACAGGCTCATGTTTTGAAAGCTCATCCCTCAACTAGTGATGCACGTTAGAGAGACTGTGGCACCTTTAAAAGGTGGGACCTTCTGGTGGAAACAGGTCACTAAGGGCAGGCTTTTGGAATTCCTGTATCTGCCTCATGGTCCACTACTATGATAATATCCTCTGCCACATGATCTCAGTTTCTGAACTGAGCTGTTGCATCGTCCTCAGCCTACCACAATGGACTGATCACTTTGAAACCCTGGGCCTGAATAAATCTGACCTCTTTTAAGTTGTCTCTATCATCCCACCATAGCGATGAGAAAACTGACATAGTAGTGTTATTTATAATTGCCCAAACTTGAAAGCAGCCAAAATGTCTTCCAGCAAGTGAGTGGATAAGCTGTGGTACATCCAGACAAAGGTACACCATGCCTTAATAAAAAGAAATGAGCCATCAAGCCTTGAAAAGACACAGTAAAACCTTACATGTGTGATGCTAAGTGAAGGACGCCAACCTGAAAAGGCTCGTAGTGTATGAAGCCCACTCAAAACAACAAAACTGTAGAGACAGTAAAGATATCAGTGCTTTCCATGGGTTGGGGGAGACATGGATGAAAAGGCAGAGCACGTAGTATATCTAGAGAGTAGAAGAGCTATGTATGTTGCTGTGATGGCAGGACCATGTCGTTATAACTTTTTGAAAACCTATAGATTGTACCACATAAACAGTGAACACAAATGTAACCTGTGGGCTTTAGTCAATAATAATAATATTTAATAAGTTGTGCAGCCATTATAACAAATGTGCTATGCCAATGAAACGTGCATAATTGGAGAAGCTGGTGAAGGATGCATGAGAACCTTCTGTACTTTACCACTTGGTTAGGAAGTGATGAGCGTGTTCAAACAGGTGGGGGGGTCGTTCTTCCAAGCCTCCATGCTGGCTTGTCCTGCCCTTCCCAGTACCATGAACTTCTGTTCGTTTCTCAGAGACTCTGGAGCCCTCAGTCTGGTGGTCTAGTTTGCATTCTGAGGTCACTGAGTTGAGACAGCCCTTGAGAAAAGCAGAAGATAATGTCAAGGACACATAATCTCACAAAACAAGGGAGAGAGGAAAGGACAAAAGGATAAAAGAAAGAAGAAGGGAGGGGTGACTACAATTCCTTTGGGCCAGTTGAGAAGCTGGTATGGTTTCCAGCGAAAAGCCCAGTCTTGGTAAATGGTTCTTGAAAAAGAAGGGATACCATCAGATTTCCTAGCAGAGAATGGGACTGGAATTTTGCCTGATTCTTCACATCAACCTTGGAAAGAGCACTGCACCGACAAAGGGACTAGTTCGGAGCTGCCGCCATTTTCTGCATCCTCTCCACCAAGTCCGGTAGACACATTAATCATCCAGGGTGTCCATCTGTGTTCCTGTCATCCAGGCTGCTCCCTATGGTCAGAAAAGCAGCTGACAGGCAAATGCCAGATACTTGGCTGTTTGGGTCTTGAGTGGCTACTGGAAAGTGAAGTTACTGCTCTTTGCCTACATTTTAATATTCTCCAAATCCAGTTTACTCTTACAGAATGAAAGACTCATGCTTAGAGATAGTGGAGCAAAGTCATTGCCATTTGGCTTTTTTGATGAACTAAGATATCAAAGGTTTTAAATATTACTGGACAGTGTTGATACAGTTGAAATACAGGTTCTCTCTCTCTCTCTCTCTCTCTCTCTCTCTCTCTCTCTCTCTCTCTCTCTCTCTCTCCACATAGCTTTCTATCACTGAGATTTGTGTATTATATAAGAAAGCAGGCTGAGCATGGGCCAGGAGAACAAGCCAGTAAGCAGAGTCCCTCCATGGCCTGTGCTCTAGCTACTGCCTCCAGGTTCCTGCTCTGAGTTCCTACCTTGGACTCCTTGATGAATTGTGACCTGGGAGATGTAAGCCAAATAAACCCTTTTCTCCCCAATTTGGTATTTGTCAGAGTATTTTATTACAGCAATTGAAGGCAAAGTAGAACACCAAAGACTACCTTGAAAGGAATTATAGAGCTAAATGTAAGGTGCAAAACTGCAAAATTTCTACAAGATAACACAGGAGAAAATCTAAATGACCTTGGGCAGAATGATGACCTTTTGGATATAATATCAAAGACACGTCTATTAAAGAAGTAATTGACAGAGCTGGAAAGAAGACTCAGCAGTTAAGAGCACTGGCTGTTCTTGCAGAAGACCCAGGTTCAAATCCCAGCACCCACATGGAGGCTAAAAATCATCTGTAACTCCAATTCCAGGGGATCCTGTGGCCTCTTCTGTCTTCTGGCATTGCACGACATGGATGTACTTACACACAGGTAGGTGTAACACACATAAAATAAAAATAAAAAAAGAACAACGACTGAGCGTCATTCCTCTCTCTCTCTCTCTCTCTCTCTCTCTCTCTTTCTCTCGCTCTCATCCCAGATTGCTTCAACTGGAAGTTATTTGAACAATGTGTCTTTCAACCTAATCAGTTAATGTATGTTTGGTTTTAGACACAGAACATGGAGTCAGCAGGCCCTAACTTCCTCCCACTAGGCCCTGTCACCTCATAGTAACACTGAGGCTGCACCAAGCCTTTAACGCAAAGGCTTTTGAAAGACGGTCATGCAAACCATAGCAGAGTATAACTACAAACTTTGATATATGGAAAAGTTTAGTAAGGTATGGATATTATTTTTTGCATGAAATTTTGTTTAAGATATATGGAGCCACCCCAATAATATTGAATTACTGGCTCAATGTGAAGTTCTTTCTAGATGATGTCAGCTTCTCAGATGTGTTTGAGGCCTAGGTCTTCCTCAGGTGCTGGAGATTGATAGCTTCTGTATTCCTTCAGGATGAAATGTAAATGGTGCATTGTTCCTATTTCTAGAAGTGAATTAGCAAAATCAGAGAGTAAATAATATACTCCAACTCTCTATTTTCTTCTTCAGATTCTAAGACACACCTTTGGATCACAATATCACAAACTTGGAGTCTCTCTCTCTCTCTCTCTCTTTCTCCCTTTGTGTGTGTGTGTGTGTATATGTGTGTGTGTTGCATATGTATGTGTTGGGGGAGCATATAGAGGCCAGGGGAAGGTATCAAGGCATCAGGTATTCTGTCTTATTACTTTCTCCTTCATTCTTTCGATACAGGGTCCCTCACTGAATCTAGAACTACTTTGTGGCCAGTAAAACCCAAAGATCCTCCTACCTCAACCTCCCACAGCGCCAGGGCCAAGCATTTTCATGGTGCTGGGGATTTGAATTTGAGCCCCTAAGCTTGTTCGACAAGTGCTCTTACCTGCTGAGCCATCTCCCCAGTCCCTGAAGCTTTATTTCATATATTGTTTCCTAGGACAGAGGTGAATTTGAGGTGTCTACTTCTACCCTTTTTTGTTGAGGTTTTTCCTTACCACATAGTAGTCAGAATGCAGGAAAGAGTGAGGAATGATTTCTAAAGGAATGGGTAAAGAACCATTCACTGGAAGTTATTCATGCTGTCCTCTGTCAAACAAGCCTCTAGATTCAAACATGAGGAACTGTTAAGTGGAACCCTTAAAGAGCACATTTCTTTCCCAAAGTGACTATCGCATTCTTTTCCGTTTACTGAAGGGCTCCTCGCTTCAGCCACCATGCTGTATGCTTTACACACTTTACCTAATTTCTTTGTTTTTGACACTGTTTTGTGTGTCATTACTTCATTTTCACAGAAGGTAGTGACTTCTAGGGACGTTCCAATACCATCATTATTGCTGTCACCACCATGGGCAACACTGCCTCTGAGAAATTATCCTGCTTCTGAAAAGTGTGACTTTGAGAATCTTTGAATAAGTTTGAAAAGTAAAGACTATTAATACTCCCATCTTACATACAAAGAAATGGAGGATTAGATAGTTGAACAATGTACCCATGTCCATAGACAGCATCATATGGCGGTAGGAATTAGCCTCACCAAAGTCTTTCATACATGATTTCTGAAAATCTAGCAGACTGAAAAATACTAAAAATTGTCAGGCTTGCACACATTGTTTCTTAAGGAGAGGGGAGAACTGTTAGGACAAAGGAGAAGAACTGTATTCTTGTGCCTAAAATTTTGAAACATAACCATTCTTTTTTTTTTTTTTTTTTTTTTTTTTACATAACCTTTCTTTTTTTTTTTTTTTTTTTTTAAGGAGTCTCATGTAACTCTGGCTAGCCTGAAACTTACTATGTTGACCAGCCTGGCCTTGAACTCACAAAGATTTGCCCGCATGCACTTCTATACCCAGCTAGACATTCTTAATAACTGTAGGCAGGTGCTGGAAACATGACTCATCAAGTTAATATAGCTGCCACTGAGCCTGATGACCTGGGTTTGATCCCTGGGACCCACATGGTTTAAGGAGAAAACTGACTCTGACAAGTTTTTCTCTGGTCTACACATGTACACTGTGACACATACAAAATAAATAGATGTAATAAAAAATAATTGTAGGCATCCAGAAAAAGTGGCCCCTAATTAGTTGTAGATGTTTTCAGTGTCAACAACCTGAATGCTCCAGTTTCATAGATCGGAGGGGATTTTACTATCATTAATAACATTTTTCCAAAAGTTAAAACAGTTTTAATATCTATGTGGTAATAAAATCATGTCAGATGAAGTGGGTGTGGTAGGCACCTATAATTTCAGTACTGGGAAGGTGGAGGAATAAAGATCAGGAGTGCAGGGCCAACTTCTGCTACACAGTGAGTTTGAGGCAATCTTGGACTGCATGAGAATCTGTTTCAAACAACAAAAAACAAAACAAAAACCAAAGCAAAACAACAGGCCATCAGATCCTGGGGTATTACAATATTGCTTTTCTTAAGCACAACCATCATACACTGTTGTATAACACTCAGGCAGTAAAAGTCAGCTTGAATAACTGAATTGTAAGAATCATAAGTAAGATGAGACTTAAATACGTTCATATATTTGGCGGCACCCTCACATATTATGTGATGAAATGTGAGGAGATCTGCTGGTGATGAGAAGGAATCTTCCTACTTTGAATAAGGTAAACCCAGGTAGAGGTCTCAGTAACCACTTCCTCACATTCAATATTGAAGCATAGTCAGTTCACTCAAGGGGGTTAGAAATATAAACACTTTCTTTGAGAGAGGAATGATATATGGAAATATAGCTAATTTAATAAAGTCAGCAAAATCCTTTAGCTCGATTAATTTTATTTGTTGAGATTGCTATGAACATCTTATGGAAGCTGAAGTGACTTTCATCTGTGCACTTAGCACAAGATGAGCTCTAGGAGAAGTGCCATTGCACATGGTGTCTCTTGGAACCAAAGGGCCGCAGCCCCTTTATGCTTCATGGACCTGTATCAATCTTCTGCCCAAGCTTCCCTATTTCTCCTCCCTCTTCACCACCCATACTCACATATGCACCGTCATCATGGGAGAGATGGAATTCTGCATAAACAATTTGTCTGTTGGCCACTGTCTGAATCTGCCAACCAGGTTGCCAATTCTGATGTCGACACCTGTCCATTTGGAACAGGAATGAAAACAGCCACTCATTTCCTAGAAACCATCAAACACCCTGTCTGTGAACAACAGCTCTCCCTTAACTGCAATATGGGCAAGACACAAATGGGTCACACAGATAGATAATTGCCTATCAGATCCTCCAAGTCATCCAGTGTCCTTGAAATGGAAAGTTTTAGATCCCTTCAGTACAGTGTAGTTTGGGGAATCATTTTATGATTGTGTTATAAGCTTCTGAAAGTCTATTTTTGCTATGGAATCAGATTTCCAACAGAATGCTATCAAGAGCTTACTAATGAGAGTATAAGGTCATTGAATATTTTCAGGTGGCTTCCTTCCTGAGTGGTTGCCCTTCTCGTGGGGAGAGCAATGAAAATGATCTCCAAAGACATAACAATTGGATTCTGGAAAAATAGAATCAAGTATATCTCCTAATCTCTTGTGTGTGTGTGTGTGTGTGTGTGAGAGAGAGAGAGAGAGAGAGAGAGAGAGAGAGAGAGAGAGAGAGAGAGAGGGCTCTTCACCTTGTTCTTTGTTCTTTGTCTTAAAGAACACTGCCCTGGTCTTTGTAATATAACATCCTCATGGATCTTAGGTGGGAAATATTTTAGGTCACTGCTGCCGATGACTTGTGGATGACATGCTACCACTGCAGTGAACTTTCAGAGCAGCCTGGGCCCTGCCTTTGGGAGCTTCCGCCTGGCAGAGGCTGGGGACTAATATGGGTTTAATGTTGTTATGAGCCAGGCGGCTGAGCTGGGTAACAATACGAGTCTGTTGGACATGTCTTCTAGGTTGTCACGTTCAATTTGCACATGACCTCCTGGCCAAAAAATGGGAAAGAAGTGGTAGAATGTGGGACTGAAAGCTCACATTATTGCTTTGACAGCTTCACTCATCTAGAAGTAATGCAAAATGCAATTTATATTTATACACCCTGACCTCCTGCACAGAGAGGGAAAGTATCTAATGATGGGCCGAGGTAGTGGAGGAAGAGACAGATCTCAGTACAGCTGGAATTTGTCTATGTTTCTGCTTTTCAACCATTCAATTACAGTCAAAAGACAAATGAAGCAGGAGCAGTACGCTGGTGAGGTAGTGACACAATTATTTTATAGTGACTGGCTCCTGGCTTTGAGTCTTGGCAAAGGGGGCTACAACACGCCTTATTTCACTGGAGACAGATAATCTGCCTGCTCCCAATGGACAAAGGCCCTCTGCTTGTAGGTGCGTCATTATGCCCATCGAAGAGGAAAAAAGACACCAGCCAGTCAGTGACACTCCGGATATGCACTTGGAAGTTCTTGAGAGAGGCTGACACGTTAATCCTATTAACCAAGATAAATCAAGTCAAGCCTGGTGGTAACTGGGGCATTATTCACTTTTGAGTGGAAATAGGCAGTAGGCAGAAAGCATCATTTTCTTTTGTGCATCAGGAAATTTCCTGGCTTTCACATGTTCCCAAATAGCTTCAGTTTGAATAGAATCCACCAGCTAACTGGGAGATGAGGCTATCTGTGTGGGGACTCAGCTATCCCCTGAGCATTCTGACTAGGGTTTGAAATGAACATGGCTTCTATAAAAGTAGGACTCACAGAGCAGGGATGAGGGACATCCTGGCTTTTCCTAGAGATGGAAAGTGACAGAAGTAGTCACTTTCACAAAGTCAATGATGCTGACGGAAAAATGGCAAACCCCTGTTCTCTAGAGCTTTGTTTGAGGCCTACATATCAACCCAGAGAAGTGGGTACCTAAATTGACAAGGCAGAGGCATGTGTAAAATGGCTGCTTGAACATAGTGTTGTCCCCAATTCCTTTTTAAAAAATATCATTTTCTTCTTTGTGGGATACAGAGCTTCTCCTGCTTAAGTTTTCCTAGATACCAAACTTCTCCTTAATAAAAAAGACAAATGAAGCAGGCGCAGTGCGCTTCCCCTTATATCTCCCCAAGGACCCGAAGACTTCTAATGTAGGACAAATGTCTTTTTTAAAAAGCTGAACAAAATGGACTCTCTGTGGAGGAATATTGACTAATGCCTACTCTCAAGTCGAATCTTTCTGCTTTTTCTTATCAGTTTAGGACATTTCCTTTCTTTTGGAAGGAAATCACCTGCAGAGTTCAGCTGGTCAATTTCTCAGGTTTCTTGGATTTTAACAGTATTGGTTTCAAGTTCTCAGTAACTTCCCAGTACTGGAGTGTTAGCAGAGTGTGTGCAGCGAGAGGCATAGGGACACCAGGTTTGTATATTGTGGCCAGTGTTCACCTTCTTGGGGTTCAACCTAAGAAGGTAGGGCCAGCCAGAAAACCAGGCAAGGGTGGGCTGTTTCCCTAGAATTGGGAGTGAGATCCCACAGGTGGGGAAGAGACCCATGACACAGTGATACCTACCACATGGTTTTCAGTCAGGGCCAGCATCTCCTTTGTCTCAAAAAGAAATTAGAAAGATGGTTACAGGAGCTCCCTGTCCCCTGTCCTCAATGATAGGCCTTCTTAACTCTCCTCCCCCATCAGGTGTCCTTACAACCATCCATTCCCTACACTCACCAAGTGTTTAAGACACAGGAACAACAGGACTCCCTGGCACCCACCAGAACCCTTACTTGGTGTATTCAAGCATGACTTTTGGAGTGTTGGTTAGATAAGAAGCACAGTAGGAGGTTTCAAATACATCTTACTGGGTAAGATGCCAGAGGCCAGCCTCAGGATGGCATCCAGGTAGCCTGTGGGACACATTGCCAACTCTCATTCCTTATCTGGGGATGCCAAGCTCAGGCTGCCCCTTCAGGTGAGATTAGAGTCCCCTCCTCATTATCGTTTTATGTGTATTCATGGGGCAGAAGCTCACCCACAAGTCTTCCTATTTTGATTCCAGGAGTATGGAAATAATAATTAGGGAAATACATGAACCAGTTTGTTAACTAAGTCGTCTGAAAGAAAGCTCTCAGGATTTTGAGCTATGACTGATCTTAACTTTACTGTTTCACAACCTACCCCACTCAATTTTGTTCCCCCTGGTCAATCCCACCATCCCCAAAGAATAAGGTGTAAACAGGATGCCCCATCTGAGGACCACTTCTCAGCCAGGAGCAGGTAGTATGCAGACTCAGAGGCCCAGAACTTTCTTCCACAGTCGCGATCCGGCACACAGCCGTAGGGGCTTGGCCGGGCTGAGGGACGTGCTAAGGGTGCTGGCCCTCCACTTGCGACCTCGCAGCGCAGCGCGCTGGAGGCAGGTGGCGCGGGGCACCGTCTAGGCAGCCGGCCCCGCAAGAGTTAAAGCCGGAGACAGACAAAAGCAAGGCCGCAGCGGCTCCTTTTCTCGGCTGTCAGTTGAAAATAGAACCGCTGCCCTCTGGACTTTAACTCCCGACAGAAAGGGCATTTTATTACAGGCTATGACAAGTTGCAGGGAGACCACGGAGAACTCAATAAGAAGGAGCAGCGAGTGGAATAAAAAATGCTCGGGATGTTTGGAAGACAGAGCGAAGATGGCTTCAAATGATAGGTGTGAGCAGAACTCGAGATATCATCTGCCGGCTGGGCGGGGAGGGAGCCGCGACGGCGACACGCGGGCGGCCAGGGAGGGGACGTGCCCGGGCCAGCGCCGCCCTTCGGAATGGTGACCCGCAGCCCACGGCCTGCCCCAGCACCCTAGCACAAGCCTTGGCAGCGGCTGACCGTCCCAGAAAATGCTGGTTCGACTCTCTCCCCAGATTTGCAACTTGGTGTTTTTTATTCGCAGGCGGGAAATCAACTCTTCGTTGTGGCTGTTTCTGGTCCTCTGTGAGAAGTTTTCTTCCTACAGTCCACGTCCTGCCTTTTGTAGACTTCCTCTAGATTTTCTTTGAGTTCCCCCGCCCCACACCCGGTCTGAGTTTCCCTCCTCTCCAGGAGTTGAAACAGGAGAATTGACCCCAGGGCAGAGACATATTTTCTGCCAAGTTCTTTCTTCTGGGCTTGCTGCTCAGTCAGCGGCTGCAGTATTAGCTGTCCAGGGTCCTCCTTCTGAGCAGTTGATTTGGCAGGACGGAGAACTGGTCCTCCTTTTTCACATTCCCCTCTCCCCCATCGCCCCCCTCCTGGCAGCTCTGCAAAGTGCTTTTAATCATCTATCTCCAGTGGAAAACAGCTCTGGGGACAAACTGCCCAGACCTGTACAACTTGCCCTGCCCTAAACTCAGTGTGGAGTGAGGGATCCCGACAGAGCGCAAAAATGCGCCACCTAATTGGATATGGAGCTTGTAGGGTTCAGATCTGGTAGGCAGTCATCTGGAGATGGCTGAAGGGAGGTAGAAGGAACCTGGTAATCCAAAAGGTGTAATGTTTATCTTAATTCCAGCCCAATAATCTCTGTTTAGAAAGGCAGGGTTGGTGGTTTCCAAAGCTAGCCTCCCTGCCGAGTATTGAAAACAAAACAAAACAAAACACACTAACAATACTATGCAAACGATTAAGAAGAATGCACACTTCCTCCTCTCCCTTTCTTTGCAAAAGTTTCTGCAGGTAAAATGTGAGCAATTTTGTTTAATTCTGTAATTGAAGTGACAGCCAGAGAAGGTATATGGCAAATAAACACATCTACCAATGTTCCCCACTCCCTAAGACCTGCTGAGTTTTTGAAAAGCAGCTCAAGCTCTTGGGTGCTGGTTTAATTGGATAAATTGTAAAAACCTAAGGAAGTTTTAAAGAGTGTTTTCAAATGGACTACTTCTTGGAGTGAGGATCTTGAACACATTTTATCAGTTTCCCTCCACTATGCAAAAAATCAGCCTCTTTCAACTTTGTTTTTTCAACAGGACCTTAACTTTTATGTTTCTTTCAGAATTTTCCTCTCCTTCTGTCAAAGTGTATCTGATTTTAATAAACATTAATTACTTGTTCTGCCTTTAGAACTCTGTTATATGTTCCCGACAACCACTTGTGTCAGGTATATAAACAGATCTCTACCTCCATTTTCTAACAAAAGTTGAAGAAAGTTCATGTTATAAAAACCAAGTCTAAAACAATGCCCAGAGTGCCCACTGTGTGCTGAACAAAAGCTGCAAAAATGGATATTAAAATTAAATAGCCATGAAACTGGGTGTGTGTGTGTGGAAAAAAAAAACAGCAACAGGAAACACAATTTTTCACTAACAATGAAGTGATAAAATAAACGGAATGGGAGACTATTTCTTTCTCTGCATAATGTGCCACTACTATTAATTGGTCTAAGAAGATAAAACTGTATTCCCCCCCCCAAATCTATTTCTTTGTCTGTTATTTTGTTTTAAATCTTTTAGAACTAAACAAGTGCAGAATGTTTGTTCTTCAAATGGCTATCTGCTTGCTACTGAGTAGGAAGAAATGTTTGTAAAACTGTAAGATTTTAGCATCTACTGGTGTCTCAGCCTCTTCAGTGCAATACAGCAATTATTGAACTACTCAGACTGTATCATGGAAGCCAATTTAATAAACCCCCTTTTATATAAAAATTAGCCACGTAGCATTTGGAATACTTTAAAACCATCCTGTTAAAAAGTCTTTAACATTTTGGTTTTGAAATGATTGAGAAGGGAACTGTAAACGAAATTACTCCCTTGGCTTGGTCTGTGTAAATTTAGATCCTTAAATATTGGAAAGGGTAATAAGAGCATTAGAAAAAAGCAAGCCGAGCTGGGGATCATGCCCCTGTGTGCATTTGGGAAAAGTAAGGGCAGAATTCAATCTTCACGTCTCCTTTTTCTTCTCTCTTTCAATCTAGAATCTTGTATCAATTTATACCCCAGAATTAAACTCTAACATGCTTACAAGTTTCTTGATTTTTCAAGGTGCTTGTTGATGTTTCTGTACCATGTCTCTCTCTCTCTTCCTGGAAAAAGCAAAATGTTGAAAGAAAGAAAAAAGAAAGAAAGGAGAATGTTACACATCTTAAACCTTCTCCCATATTCTTCTAGATAGAAAAAGAATAGGGAGATTTAGGTCAAAGACATTGGAAGCTGTCATCAGTTATGACTCTGAAAAAACAGTTGTACCAAGAAGGAAGGTCACCTATAGAAAGTCAAAGTGAGAACCCTCATCTGTAGGTGAAGCTGCTCTACAGAACTGTTCTTACTGGCAAGAATATGAGCATAAATAGCTGCTTAGACGTGAGTAAGAAAAAGGAAGAAAGTATGTTTATAAGGAGGAGAAAATGAAATGGAAGAAGTTTCAAGAGTGATTTTTGATTTTTTTTTTCAATTTTTAATTTTTTAAAACAGAGCAAGCCAAGGAACACCAGGCATTCTGAGGAAGGTGTGGGCTGTTTTACCTTCTTTGGGAGAAGAGTTTTTTTGGGGGGGAGGGAGGTATATGCTTTTATGGTTTCCCTGCCTTCTGAGGCTTAGAATAATAAACTCAAGTGGCTGCCTCTCAGCTCTTGTCTATCTTCTTTAGCAAACTTGACATTGTGGAAGAAATATGACACGTGAATTATTAAAGAGGAGCTAGTTGACTTTTAACCCCGGTTGCTCTACCCAGACCCCATTACCTGCAAATTTATCTGGCAATGCATTGCAAGAATTACAAGATATGCAAGCCACAAAGAGGAGAGGAGAAAGTGGAGGGAGTAGCTTGTAAAAATATCAGGAGAAAGCAGGGTTCTTTACCTAATCATTTGTCACACTCAGAAGGATGAGTAATGCATTCCAGGAAACTATGCCTTTAAGAAGAGGGTCAGTTTTTATGTCCACTGAGAAAGAGATGACTTCAAAAGGAGTTCATCATCTTTCCTCCACCACTCTAGTCCCAGTGCCTTCAGGAGAGTTTCTTAAGGTTTTAAATTCCTTTAAATTGACTTGAATTACTTCTTAGCTTTATGAACAAAATCCCATTAAGGGCTAGCCCCACCTTCTTTCCTTTCTGACACAACTTTTTCTTTTACTCAGTTACAAACATTTTGAAAAGGGAACATTCTCTGTATACTATGGAACAGAATCCATAGACATTTTATAAGTCAGCTGCTTGCAAAACTTTAGAGAATTCAGAGTGTCTAATTTTCACAATTGATAAGATTATAAAAATCAGCAGTGATCATTCAGGCTTTCAGAAAAAAGTGTTTTTTTTGTGTGTGTGTATGTGTGGTAATTAAGTAGCCATTATCCCATGGATTTGTGTCACTGGGCAGCTGTTGATAGAATAAAATAGGAAGGGATTCATTGAACACCTAGGATGTTCTTTTAAAATGAACAAGAAGGGATGTATGGTAAACTAATAATCAGAACTACTACCATTACTGTTTAGTCCTCTGGGTATCAATTTATATAGCCTGTTGCCAAGGTGAAGGTAATAATTGAATCTATCCTAAATTTGAGTGATGGAGTAGTCAGAAATGACTCCATCTGACAGAAGAGCCAGGAGGCAAGTGATGGATACTATTGTGCAGACGTGACCCTCCATTAACACTACCTATCAGCATCTGGATCCTGTCACCGGGTTCCCATCCCAGAGCCAAGAGGACTGCCTGGCATATTCCAAGCACTTCCAGGTTTCCACGCTGCACTCAATTCCTCACCAACTTAATAGGTGGGGAGACTGACCTAAACACTTCTCCATCTATCTCCACTGGCCTTATTGCCCCTCTCCAAACCCATTGTTTGGCAGGTGCTGGCAATTTGCTCCTGATCCTGCCTGTTTACGAGGGCCTTTTAAAATTAATAACAAAGGGAAAATGGTATTAATATTAATTAACACCATAAAATGAAACAGTTTTGGGAATTCACCCAATGAATCATTTCATCCTCTAATTGGAGCTGGGGAGAAAGGAAAGGAGGAGGAGAGGGAAGGGGAGGGAAAATGGGGGGGATTCAGATGACCTACTGGGTGACAGGCACAGGTTGGAAGGGTGACATTTTATTGTAAACCTCCCAATGAAAGGAAGAAAAGGAAGGGACCAGTCAATTTAATGCAGGGACCAAGAGTGCAAGAGTGTTGCTAAGAGACAGAGATGCTGGTAAAGTTCTATCACAAGCCCTACTCTGACCTTATGCAAATAGAGGCGGCCAACTCTTTGTGGAACGGCTGAAAATCCACCCCCTGTGTCACCAATACCTGGCATCGAGCCTTTCATTCAAATGTTCTCTAAAAACACACACAGAGGATGTGACAAAGCGTGACACATTTAGGGACTTTAACACAAAATTCACAAGAATATGAGGAATATTAATAATAGTAATAATTTTTAAAACTCAGGAAGAGGGACAAATCAACAGCAGATCTTCCTGAGGAAATGTCACCCATCTTTACCTTCTGCCACTGTCATCTTCCTTTAGCTGAAAAGTAACCCAAAGATTCAGAAATTGCCCTCTTTGCAGAAATAGAAGCTTATTAAGACACTACAGTAGTGCTCAAAGTATTGTCATTAATTTACACCCAGAGGAGTGTGTGAGCAGAGATGGTGTGAGGGTGGGTGGATGGAATGAGAAAGCTGGATGCAGAGGAGAGAAACTGCAGCATACTCGGTCCCCCAAACAGCGTAACAATGGGTTTCCTTTCATTTTATCTACCCACTCTATAGGACAAGGTTAAGTCCAAAAAGCAAGAAACTTTGGAATGGGTCTATTAGGAAGTTGAATGTTCTTAGAGTCTAAATGGAAAAGGCTGCAGGCTGCATCCCAGGGAGCTGGCAGCACTTGGGCCCCAGCTGTAGAAAAGCCTTGGTCATCTTCAGAGAAGAAGAAACCGTGGATGTGTGGATGTGTCGACTTACTCATTTGCCCTTAGCTGCCTCTCTGAGGAGGGTCCTCTTCAATCTGCTTAGCTGTGTGGGAAGGTGCGCTGTGAGCTGGGGTTGGAAGCTGCGACAGCAGGAAGTCCAGGGCTCCACCGAGCAGCCCTGAGAGGCATAGGAGAGAACTCTGACCTGGAGGCTGAACTCTGCTCTGGAGTGCTTCCAACTCTCCACATCAAATCTCCTCCACCTCCTTTCATTCTAAGTTAGCCTAGAGTCCTCCTCAGGGTTTGGAGAATAGGAAGCCTTTCCTGGCCCCATCTAGCTCCTAAGGTACCACCAGTCTGGAGAAGTTGAGCACCACACAGAGAGAAATGAGTTATTTCCGCAGTTCTGGGTCCCGTTTACTCCTTTGGGCTACGGGTAGGACTGCAGCTTTGGGAACTTGAGGACCTGAGAGAGCTGGTGGGAGGAGGACATGAGGACCGAAAGCCATTCCCACAACCATGCACCTGCACTTGCTCAGCCCCTGGAGCCTCCCAAGACAGCCAGAACCCTACTCAATCTGGAAATTTCTTTCTCGCTTCTTTTCAGCAAAGTAGAACAGAACCATTTTCTTTGAGGGCAAAACCTGTTACACACAATTTGGAAAACTCAATTTAGTCAGTCTGCTTTTTACACCCCACTTCCTCCCTCTCTTTTGATTTCAATATTGGTAACATGCCCACTGTTTCTCATCTTTATGATAATAGTTGCAAATGAATACTTTTTTCGACTTGGGGGCGTTTCAAGTGGTCAGTGGTGAGTAACTTCTCAGAGCAACTTCTCCCTCGGATCCTCCCCCTCCCCTTTTAATGGTGGGACTTTTCATAATGTGCACAATACTATTAAAATTTCATATTAGCACTGTGTATGGTGAACTTTGTAATGGGAAATTCAATAGCTGCTGTAAATATTAATGGAATATGAAATGAAGCCACAGCCTCGACCAGCCCTGACAGTAAAACGGAGTGAGCATGTGGCGGCCCCGGGGCGAGAGAGGCCTTTCCTCTTGTCGCTCTCGCTTTATTACATTAGCGCTGGCCTCCCCGCGCAGGCGTGGGCTCAGAAGCCGAAGCGCCGGGTCACCCATGACAAATGTCCTCGTGTCTCGCCAACAGGCCCCGCCTGGCCCTGCCACTCCATCTGCCCAACAGGCCCCCAGAGAGTGCTTGGGGGTGTCAGTTTCAGGTAAAGAGCTCTTGAAAGCGCCAAGTTTCCAAAAAGGATGCAACTGTTCGTGTGCTTCCTCACCCTAGGTAGCATCTGGGGGAGGAGAGCGCTCCCAGGGCGTGTGCTCAAAATCCTCAAGCGAATTTCTGGAACTGGAAGTGATGGAGAGCCTGACTCTCATTTTCATCTCCACGGGTTCTTCCCCTAACCCCACCCCCACCACCCCCTGGCCAGCAGGAAAGGTCTCAGAAGTCGCCTTGGGCTCTAATTTAGAGTAAGCTGCTACTACCCTCCAGCATCCTGGGCGCTGTACTGGGTCGCCAACTGGTCCTAGGGCTCTGGTCCCCGAGGAGAGCCAGAATTACAGTTTATTTGCAGCGATCTGTGGACTTTCAGAGCTTAAGCCTTGGAGCCACCAGCTGGCCTCTTGGGGCTGGAATCGTCCAGAAACCACAGGGGAGGGTGTGCATAGACGGCAGGAGGAGCAGCCTAAGGTGCGCAGACTGCCTTTTCGGAGTCCGGCTCGCCCCTCCGGAGCATCTGGAGAGGACAATGCGCTAACAAACGTGGCCACTAGCACCTCGTGCTGGCCGGACGGGCTACTTCCACGGGCCGGGAAAGATCGGTATTAAGAGTGGCAGGCGAATCACGTCTCCCAGCTCCCAGTATTTACGTTGAACTGACGGCACTTAAGAGACCTTAGTTTTTAGGTAGAACATTAATCTTCACTTGTTAGGATATAGGCTGTCGGCATTGAGCAGGGGCCTTCAGGCTCCTGACCGCCAAAGGCCTCCCGGGGCTCCTCCACTAACGTCCTGGACCGCACCGCAGCTCGGGTGCGCGCAGGGCGGCATGCGACAGGCTGGAGGACGCGGGGACACTGTGGCCCTGCCACCGAGCTGGGGACACCCGGGTAGAGTGGAAGTTGAACACGCTGGGGACCCTGGTGGAATTTTTCCCTTTCATTTTTGCCTCCTTGCAAGTGGGGAAAGTGAAGCACTCTCTTTGTAAAGAGCTGCTTTTAAGGCACAGCATCATCGTCCTCCCATTTCTCCGCCACTTACCGCCTGCGGGAGTCAGCCGCCCTCTCCCTCTCACCGGGAGCCCAACTTTTCTTTTCAATTCAGAGAATTCTCTCTCCTTTTAAATTATTTCCTGCCCCAGTAGTCTTGCCCCCTCCCAAACTAATCCTGAGAACTGCAGTTCCCTGGTGCTGGCCCCAGGAACCCAAACACAAGGGCCCAAGCAAACGGAAATAAAAAACGGAATTGAAATGCACCAGGGGTTTCCTAGGGTAGGAATTGTTTCAACAAGCTATCTCTGTTTTCCAGGCCATATTTCGAGGTGTGGTTTGTATGTTCACGGACTCTCCAGCCAATTCCTTCTCCCCTAAACGCCTTCCTTTGTACACCCCCTAGTTAAACAGCTGAGACTCTGTGGGTCTTAGGCGCCATCAAATCCACTACTTTCCTGTCAGGGTCTTACGACTTATTTTTGCCCTTTAAAAGAGTTACACTTTCGAAGAAGACTTTAAAAAAAAGAGGACTAGAATTGGATATAGGTTTTGTAAGTGTTAAATAACTTTCCCAGCGTGTATTAAAGGAAGATTGTATTTTATCAACAGCTGATTGAAGCAGTCTTGTGATCCTGTCGGTTTGTCTATAGTATCATATTTATTTAACCTGCTGGGGACTGTGTACAGGGGCAGCCTGTTCACGCTGACAAGAGCGTGCACATTACACACTACCCCAGGTATTTTGATTGATTGTTCCCACCCCAAAGCCTTTGGTTCATAATTTAGCACAGCGGGTTCTGCATCACAGACTAGGTTAAAAAAAATCCTGTAAGAGATTTCAATGAAGAACTACTGGCCACAACCCTTTTTCCACCTGCAACCTCCAAATATTTAAAATACCTCCTGAGATGCTTCAGTTTACATAATTAATAATTACAGGGCTTCCAACCCCTACTTACTTTACTTCCCGGAAGTAGATCAGATGATTTATTTTCAGTCTCTGCCAGGACTCCTGTTTCTTGAACTGGGGGGAGAAGAGGTGATGGGGACAGAACTACATAGTTTGGCTTCTTTTTTCCTTTTCTTTTACTGTTTTGCAATAGCAGGCTTGGGGAGTGTAAGGAATAGGCAGAAAAAAGTTCTTTCCCACAGAAACCCTTCTGATGTGGTTTTGAAATTTAATTCACAAAGTCTCTAAACAGCAAACTGAACTTTTACTACCACTGTTAACTCCATCAGTGAAGTACCCCCCCCCCGTGAAAAAGTCATACAGTGAACATAGTAAACATTCAAAATATTTGGTTTTTTTTTTTCAAGTAAATAATCTCAACAGTCTGGGTTCATCCTAGCAACTTTGAAAAATGTGACCTGAAATTAATATCACCTAGTACGAAACCAGTAAATAATTTACTCATAAGAGATTTCCAAGAGGAAGAAAGCTTCTTGGAAAAAATTATTTTTGTTATCATGAGCAAACACACATGAATTTTGTGTGTTTATTCAATTTTTTTCTGTGATAAAAATGGGATGTTTTTCTTTTTGTATTACTATTATTCCAGACGGTAATTTTTTTTTGTAGGTATGTAGAAAACAAGTTTGAAAAGGGTGGTGTCTCTAGTGACAGCAATATTTTTTGTGTGTGTGCCTGATGTTTTTGCATTTCTCTTTTCAGAGATTCCTGAAACCTGCAAAGCTCATCTTAGCACTGGTGTGTGTTTAAGCCCACCAGCATTTGTTTTGTCGTTCTAGGTCACATGGGATGACCATTACCAAAATGGTTAATTGCATGGCTTTCCAATGCTACAATCCAGGGCGTGGGTTGATAGCATTAAGGAAAGATGTCAAAGGAATAATTGCCCCCACATAAGTCAATACAGTTGATGCAGCTCCTCCCTTCAGTTCTTAGGTTAATGTTGGAGTAAAAAGATTTTTGTAATACATCTAGTGATGGCAGATATAGTGACACCGATTATTAAAACTTTCTTCATTCTTGAATGTTTCTCACAAAAGCTATCTTTGAACTTAAGGTGTGCTTTTAAATGAGAATAAAGACATTAAGCAAATTTTATATACTCTTCCCATTGTAACAAGAAACATCGTTAATGTTTCTTTTATTAAATAGCCCTTATTTTTTGTGCTGTCACTAAAGCCTTTCTTATATCACCTCATATTTGGGGCAGGTTTGGGGAATCCCCAAGGCATGCCTTCTTTGCTGTTAATATCTTGTTCAGCAACTCTTTTTATCCCTAGATGTTGCTATTTATCCTTAGATGATATTCAGTGACAAAAAGCCCAACCCAGAGCATTTGAAAACGCCAGGAAATGCATCTCTCTGCTGAGAAAACAGCCACGATCAAATGTAAGTACAGATACAATATCCAGAAAGAAAGAGAACGGGCAGGCTGGCAAAGGAAATATTTACCCATGCCTCCATGACAGCCAGGGGAACTAAGGTAGGCCCAGCAAGGTGAAGGAAAGGACAATTTGTTCTTAGGGAGCACATGCGCCACACTTTAATCATGTAATTACACATGCTAAGGAAGTAATGAGATGCCGTATGAATCAGTTTGTGGTCATTTTCCAAAATGTTTTAGAAATCAATAGTTTGCAGTGAAAATAAACTTTTTTTTTTTTTTTTTTTTTTTTTGAGACAAGATCTCATATATCCTAGACTGGATTCCAATTTGCTATGTAGCAGAGGATGACCTTGAGTTTCTGATCCGCCTGCCTCTATCTCTTGAGATAACAGACATGTGCCACCATGTCCAGTTTATGTGGTGATGAGGATTGAATCCAAGGACTTGAGTATGCTAGACAAGCACTGTACCAACTGAGCCAAGTTCCTAGCTCCAAGAATAAACTTCAAAAAACTACTCTCAGGTTTAATAGAATGTTCTGTTCATTATCCATAATAATGAAGAAAATAATTTTACATATTGCTTCCTGGGAAATCAAATAAATCAATTGAGGTCCCATCTATTTTTGAGGGAATACTTTATTTTAAATATATGTTGATACATACACATACAAATTAACTTCTCTGAAGTTCTACTACTTCCTAATTGTACAGCTCTGAGTTTCTAAGAGAAATAGTACTATCTGCTATCAGGGGTTGCTAAGAGTTATGTGAGCTGACCCCTGGGACATTCTTAAAGCAAAGCTGGGCAGGTATAATTCCTAGCCATGCAGCAACTGGTTTTATAGGTCGTGGTATGCTCTGATGTTTTATTAATATTATTCATGACAACAAGGTTTTTGTTGTGGTCATCTACAATGCTGTGTGACTAAACTCTAAAACTTAAATTTGAATTGGTGCTAGTAAGACTGGTAAGAATATCTGCACCGCAGTCAAGTGTTAGAAGTGTAAAACTACGCAGAAGCAATCAGTATCCTTACATCCCTAAGCCCGCAAACACTAAGCCTTCTGTGTAAAGTTCAAGTGAAAATGTACTTCTAACAAGTGATGAGAAGGCCACCAAAGTGTTTGCCCATGGAAGCACAAAAGAACTTGCCTCAAAGCTCCTAAAAAGTCACAGTTATGTTTTTGATCTCCAGTCCCCACCCTTTTTATAAGGCTACAGCATGCTTCTTCCTCATGCTTACCTTATGCTAAGTGCCTAAATCCTTCATTGTATGTTTCAACACCCTTTACTAATACTGAACATGTTAGTGACATTCAACATAGAATACTATGTTCATTATCCAGAACAATGAAGAAAATATTTTCACATGCTGTTTCCTGGGGAATCAAGTAGATCAAATGAGGTCCCATTTATTTTTGAGGGACTATTCTATTTAAAATACATGCTGATACATACACATACAAATTAAACTGAAGCTGGGCAGGTGCTAAGAACACCCTTTTCTAATATGTACTTTATATGAATACAATTAGGTTAGTCTGAGTCCAAATTTATTTCCAGGAGAAATAAATGCTAGAGTATTGACTAAAAACTAGGATCTTGATGTAAAAAAACACATCTAAATAATAACTTCCATGGTCTATTTTTCCCCATTCACTTGTTATGTTTGTGACTTTGACAGCACTAATCTTGATTGGAAATCAGGCAGGAAAAGTATCCTGTCTGGCACATACTTAACAAACTAGCAGTGTTACCTTGACTATGGAGTATCTTTTTGTTTGTGAGCTGGTTGGTCTTTTGCCATTGGCAGCAGTAACTTGAGATCAGAGCTCAAGTGAAAGCTGAGTTTGTGAGAGTTGGTGGACAGCGCCCTCCCCTCTTCCCCAGGTCGCCTTAGGTAGGTGCTGAATAGGGCTTTCTTTTGTTATAGCCAGATCACAACACCTAAGGTATGAACAGTTTTCATTTTGTGTCCCTCCCCCAAGGAACGCCTGGATCAAGCTGGGGCAGGAACTGGGTTCTCAGACTTGTCAACATCAACCTTGGACTTGGAACTACACCCCTCTCTTTCAGCCAGTGTTCCAAGGCCTACTCCTTTCATTTTTCTACAGTGTGTTCAACGACAAAAGGAAGCTTGTGTTTCTTTTCTGTACATACACCCAAAATACCGGAAGTCCCGATACCCTACACTTTGTGGAAGGTTAAGTTGTTCTAAACCATGGATAGGCTTTGCATATCAGATAAAATATTATATCCCAAATGTTTTCCACACTGTTTGATTTGATCTGAAAAGTGAGTTTTCAATGCTTCACTTTGGAGTTAGGGATTTTCTCACTTTTTCCAATTTTATTTAGGTGAGAGTAAAAGCAATGCAAGTGAAATATAGAATCACTTCTCTTCTACCATTCACTATTGTTCTGTAAGTCTAAAACAAATCATTGACTTTCTCATATTCGGACTAATAGCAGTGTCAAATTGCCTTAAAAAACACCAGACAGGTATTAGAATACCCCCAGGAAGACAAATACGCCACTGTGATCTCTTGTTTCCTGTGTGTGAACTGTGGAGAATTAAGGAAATAGCACAGCCCTCTTTTAATTCATAAATAAATTCCCTTTTAAACATGGCTCTTTTGAGATTTAGCAAACAGTTAAACTAGTTCACACAGTTCTTTCTCTCTCTTTCCTTTTAAGTACATCTCCTAAGTAAGCAGACACTCTAACTAGCCTTGTCTCAGAGCAGACAGCTTTCTTTTTATTGCCTTTTCATAGCACAGCTATCAAAAATAAGATAATGCCCAAAGATCTGGGCTTAATCAGCACTAGCTGAGTTTAAAGAGTCTTGAGGCTGTTTAAAGGTAGCTCTGGTTATGTGTGTGGGCAGCCGCGGTGTTTGCTCTGCCCCATTTTAATGGGGAGGGTAATGTGTTTGCTAGATAAGGCAAAAGGGACCAGCCAAAAAAGCAAGGGTCTGTTTGATAAACCCTGACATGGTTAGCCATTTTTCACATACATGAAAGGAAGCCTTAAACCTGAAGGAAAATAGAGGTGTCCCTTCAAGCTTACCCAGGTTTATCAAGGCAAAAAAAAGGTAAATAAAGAAAATTGGCATCTTGTAGTCTATTTATTAATTAGCTCTAGAGCTTATCATGAAATTGAAAAGTTGGATAATGTCCAAGTCTGTTTCTGAGTGTTGTGATTTAGTGTGAAAGGTAAGTTCCTTAGGTTCACGTGAGTTGAAGACAGTTTAGGGCCCCATATCAAGGAATTAATGAATTGAAGTTAAATGTTTATAAGGCTGATCTGTATGTTCTTGAAATGAGAACATTATTTGAAAAGAGTGTTAAAGTGCATGATAACATGTTTTGTGAAGTGACCTGTAGCTCAAAAGAGATAGACAAAACAAGGAACAAAAGTATCCTGCCTGGTACATACTTAACAATTTGAGGCTGGCCAATTCTAAAAAGCTGGTTAATTTAAATCCATATAGAAACATTCAAAACTTTATTCTGAGATAGCCCAATCTGACCTGGAACTCACTGTGTACACCAGGTTGGCTTAGATCTCACATAGAACCATATGCCTCTGCCTTCCAAGTGCTGGAAACAGGCCATCACGCCCAGCCAGAAAGATTTAAAAAATAACTTGGGACTAGGGTTTTAGTTTCATCAGTAGAATAATGCCTATCACAAACGAAGTCCTGGGTTTGATTCCTAGCACTGTATGGACCGGGTATTGTGGTGTACACCTCTAATCCCAGCACTTAGAAGGTAGAGGCAGGAGGATTGAGGTTCAAGGTTATCCTCAGTAACATAGTGAGATTTAGATCAACCTAGGATACAAGAGAAGCCATCACAAAACAAGCAAAGCAAAACAAAACAAAACAACTTTACCATTTATAATGATTTTTTTAAATGCTGGGGATAAACTATTTCTTCTTTATAAAAATTTCCTCTTTCTAGAAAAAGCAAGAGAAAGAAGATTAAAAGTTGCTGGGCATGGTGGCACATGCCTTTAATCCCAGCACTCGGGAGGCAAAGGCAGGTGGGTCTCTGTGAGTTCAAGGCCAGCCTGGTCTACATAGTGAGTTCCAGGACAGCTGGGGCTACAGGGAGCCCCTTTCTCAAAAAAAAAAAAAAAAAAAGTTTCACAAGTAAAGCCATTTCTCAATAAAATTCAGTTATTTTAGTATCGTAACTATAATTTTGGGTCCAACATTCACACTCATAGTTTAGTGACTTGCAGTTCATTTAGAAGGAAATAGCAACTTTAATTTAATATCCTAGTAAAATTTTCTAATTTGCTCCTTAAGAATGCTGCTTTTCTGGTCTCTGCTAAATCCAAAGTATTTAATAAACTAAAGAAATGACCCTGATGAAGAGTTCATCCATAGAATACTTAGAATATAATGACTTGAATATCTAGAACTGTGCTTTTTCAATATATCAATCAATTTAAAATTTTTTTGTGCTTTGGCATTAATAATCTGTATGAATGTAGAGTTTTCTTTGAATTTAATGTCAACCAGGGATTAATGTGCATTAATTAAATTGACTGTATCTTCTTTAATGAGAAAAAAAGGATTTGGTTTTAATACTGATGATCTTAATAAAGCTTCCTTCTCCTTGTCTGTATTTTCTCAACATTAGGAATTATTTTTATTAGAAGGTGAATTAATTTGATATTGGCAGGGTAGCAAAACGAACAAATTGAGTGATTGCAAACTGACTTTGGTTTTGTTATTCAGGTTGTGTAATCAAGCTACGTAACTTTCAATTAGAAAGGAATTAATTTATAACAGTTATTTAAAAATAAAAACATAAATTGAACTCAGCATAATTTTCTTTGGACTATTATATAAGATGGCTGATCATCAGACACAGGCACTATCTACTGCATAATGTTCCACATGTTTCTTGTAATTCTCTTACACAGTGTAAAAGTCACACCTTCCTCATGTATTTCAGGTAAAACTGTTGCTGCCAAAGGCAAAGTATCATATAATAAAATCCTACCAGAAATCTGTGAAGTCTTTGGAATTATTTTATCATCAGAGTGAAAGATCCATCCCACCGGACGCACATGTATGAAGTGCAAAACGTATCTAATGTGTACCCTCCCTGCACACAATTGGTGCAATACGTACAGTAGTTATACACACCAGACACCTTAACCTTCTTATGCCCCACTCCTTTTTTTTTTGATACGAGGTGTTGTTATGTAGCCCAGCGTAGGCTGGTTTCAAACTCACACCCTTCTGATTTTTTATCTCTTCATGTGCCATTGCACTTGCCCAATTACCTTTAAAATTATAACTTTATTATTGTTTTGAAATAGAAAATGAAGGAGGGAATGCAAAGAGAAGAGGGAGGGACTAGCAAACATCAAATCACACCCATGATGTGCCTAAAGTTCTCTCCACAAACAAGGACAGTTATGTGCCATTAAATGTATATATGTGTGGGTGGCTAGGGAGATGGCTCAGCAGTTAAGAGCTTGTACTGCTCTTGCAGAGGACCCAAGCTCAGTTCTCAGCACTTATGCCAGGTGGTTCACAACTGCCTGTAATTCCAGTCCCAGGAAACCCAACTCTTCTGGCCTCCATAGGGACCTGTATTCATGTGCACACACCCAGACATGCATACACATACTATTAAACAAAATATTTAATAGACATTCATTTGTTTGTTTGTCTGTTTATTTTCTTATGGTGCTGGGGATTGAACCCATGGCCTTGCGCTTGCTGATGAAGCTCTCTGCCATTAAAGCACTCCTCTAGTCCCCGAGCAAAAGTTAAACTCCTATTGTGTTTCTTTATCCAAACTTTCATGAAGGCGCTTCACAAATGAACACCCAGTTGTCCATTCCCCAACTACCACTCTGCTTGACAGGGCTCTCACATTGTGTTTCAGAGCCCATGGAGCCTCTCTGTCAACATCCCACACTTACAGGGGATGCATGTGGTGGACCAAGTGATGCTGTTTGGCAGGCCATTGCTGGCACCTTGCTATACTTCTGTACCAGCTACCTGGAGATGAGGTTGAGACTAGCACAAAGATTTATTTGCTGATTTTTAAGCCTGGGAAAACAGAATGGTCTGCATGGGAGGCTTCAACTTTAAAAAAAAGGTTATCCATATTTAGTCACCAATTGGTACATAATTTTTAGTAGCAGGATTGCCTCAGCTGCAGATTTGCCATTGTCAGTTAAAGAATCAAATCCACTTCTCTGCCTTGTTGAGTATATGCAAAAAGTGACCCAAAGTTCCAAGTTCTTTTATTGGCACAGAACAGTTTCCATAAAAAACCCTTATTACTATCTTCTAAGGATGGTGACCACAGTGTTGAAAGAACAGTTGAGAGACAACTGTGTGAAGATGTGTAAAGTGTCCCCAAAAGCTTTCAGACGAAAGCAGATAGAAGACAGACGTTGCAGATCATAGGTATCAGCTCAGCACAAGGATTTCTTATAATTTGGTCCAGTTGGCAACATTGAAAAAGATGGTCTTGCCATTTGTCAGGGGTGGCAGAACACATGGACTGTTCCAGAGTTACTTAAATCATTGTTTTCCAACACTGATTGCATAAAATGGAAACACCTGGAAAACTTTTTACTTATCTACATTATAAGCATCAACCATCAAAGAAATGCCTTCCTTTGTAGACACAAAATGTTATTTACAATTTCTGGTATTTCTTAGAGATGAGACACCTTGGCTGTGTCATATTTCGATGAGAGCTGCACTGGCAGAGCACAACCATTTGCTTTTCGATTGTCCCCAGTGAAGCTCAGCAAATCACATTCTCCCCTTTTCAAGAAACACTCTACCATGAGAACAAAAAATAAGCATCCAGGAGAGTAGAGTCTGAGCAGAGAGAGGAGTATAAAGCTGGCTCATGGGTCCAATTCATTTTCTTTTTAACAAATGGTGTTTTACTGTCAGGTACCATTTACATAGTAGATTATTCATTCCTAACTTGCTTAGTGAATTTATTTAAATTTTATCTCTTTTTAGTGTATGTGTGTATGTGTGTGTGTGTGTGTGTGTGTGTGTGTGTGTGTTGTGTGTGTGTTGTATATATGTGGGTGGGTGCGTATGCGTGGAGGTCAGAGGTGACACTGGGTGTCTTTCTCAGTCACTCTCCACCCTTAATTTTTTTTTGAGACAGGGATTCTCACTGAACCTGGAGCTCACTGCGCTAGGGTTACAGACATGCATCACCAGGCCTGTTTTTATTTATTTATTTATTTATTTATTTATTACCTGATTTTTCAAATAGAATTTTTGAGAATTTCATACAATATATTTTGATCATATTTAGACACCCTCCCCTATCTGTATCCCTCTCATAGTCCCCCTCCAGATTTCAGGTACTCTGTCATATATATATATTAAGACCTATTGAGTCAAGTTTGTGTCCCCAAATGTCCTTTGGTGTGTATCCACTCATCAGGGCCTGGTTAACCTATGTAGCATCACACCCTTAATGAAAACCAATGCTCCCTCCCCGACTAGTTGCCAGTAGTTCCTCAGCTAAGGTTGGGGCTTCTTCTCCACTTCCCCACTTCTATGCTGGGATTTTGTCTGGCTTGAACTTGTGAGGGGCTTGTGCATGTTGTCACCAGTGCTGTGCATACATGTGATACCACAAGGAAGCAGGGTTTGTTTTTTACCTAGGTGCCTGGGATCTCATGCTTGTGCAGCAGGCCCCTTACTGATGCAGTCATCTTCCCAGCTGTGCACAAGCTCTCTGAACCTAATTTACCCTGGGTTGAATCCAAGAGCTCAGGCATGGTAGGCAACTGCTCTACTGTTGAGCTACTTTTAAAGCCCCTTTTCTAAATGGTGTGAAGGAGTTGAACTAGGACAAGAGTATCAATGCCAAAATGCCCACAGGATCTTGCAGGGGTGAGAGGACTGATCAGTGATCAGGAGTGTATTAACTGCAACCCATGGCACAGGCCTGTCCTAAAGTGGCACTGTTTGACTGATTAAATTCCTCTATAGAAACACAGACTATGTTTTCCTTTCGCTGGTTTTTGAACTTTTTTTTTTTAAATTGAAAATATTTATTTACTGCTGTGTGTGTGTGTGTGTGTGTGTGTGTGTGTGTGTGTGTATGTGTATGTGTATTCATATGTCAAAGGACAACCTGCAAGAGTCAGTTCTCTCCTGGGTGTTGGGGGACCGAACTCAGGTTGTCAGGCTTGGAGGCAAGCACCTTCACCCACTGAGCTATCTTGCTGACTCCCAAGTGAACTTCTAGTTTTTGGTTGTCTCCTCTCTAGACAGTGTGGGTCAGCTATAACACTGGGGAGACACAAAAAAGAGAGTTAACCCAAGGTTGAGGTAAGTGTGGGCTACATAGTGAGTTTCATGTTAGCTAGGACTATGAAGCAATATTCTGTCTCATAATAACTGTACATAGATGATAAAGCAGGATGGAATCAACACTGGGGAGACACAAAAAAGAGAGTTAACCCAAGGTTGAGGTAAGTATGGGCTACATAGTGAGTTTCATGTTAGCTAGGACTATGAAGCAATATTCTGTCTCATAATAACTGTACATAGATGATAAAGCAGGATGGAATGGATGCAGTGGTACATCCATCCAGCACTCAGGAAGTTGAGGTAGAAGGAGCTCAAGTCTAAGGACAGTCTGTACATTTTGAGACAGCTCTGTCTCTGAAAAATCTTAAAGAAGTAAAACAGGAACATATACGATTCTAAAGCCTATTCTCTTTCTTCAGTGCACACACACACACACACACAAACACACACACACATACACCATATTCACTGATAAAATATAATTCATATATTGTTCCATAAAAAATTTGAAATGATCAACAAAAATTCAAATGATATTGCCAAGTAAAATAACTTAGAATCAAACAAATACACTGAGGACAGGAAGTTGGAGTGTAAGTTGTATTCATAAAGCTCTATTCCCTTGCCAGTCCATAATGAACTTGACTCTGGAAAAGATAGGCCACGAGGGCACTGTGGTTCCAATGTGGACATAGGCTAGTAATGACAGAGAGGTGGCAAATGTGGATGACACTGGGTTACATCCATAAAGAGTCCTTTTCTGGATTTCCCAGTCTTCGATGACTGCGTGGGCTTGGGACTATCTCTGATGGCTATGGTGGTTCTCATGAATCTACGTGTACCTGTGAGACGGAGAAGATGAGATGCCAGCTGAGAACACTCACCCCTATGCTCTAAAGCAGCATAATTATAAATCTGGACTCAGAGTTCTCCATCATTTAGTTCCATCTGATGCTATTTGGCCCAGTACCATGGACAGATAGGTTCTTAATTATTACAGTACCACTGGGCTGATGATAATGCTTCAGATAAATTTCTTAAATTGCAGGCAAGATCATGTTCATCATATCCTTTAACAGTCAAAGCCATTCTTTCACATTTATTAAAGAGATTTGGTGCATTTGGTTGGTTGAAATAGAAGTTAGGCTTTAGAACAGATGGTTTCAGAAGAAAAAATGAAAAAGAGTCATGGGGACCGTGTGTATAGTTTGGTGGTAGAACAGATGCTTAATATGCAAGGAGCCCTTGGCTCAATACCTTTTAGGCTCAGCACATAAAAGGAAGTTAAAAAGTCATGGGAAGGAAATAAGACAAACAAAAACCAAGAAATTTTCTTGCTTAGGGGCAAAGAAATTATTTTCTCATCTGAAGCAAGTAGGTTGATGATCTACCAATTTCCAAAGTCCTTTCTTGTTTGAATGCTTGGGAAGGCATTTATCAGGCAACATTTGAATGGACTCAGAGATGGGAAAAGGAGGAACATGGGTGATCCTCAGAGCACCAGAGCCAAGCATCCCTCTGAGATGGAGCCAAGCAGCTTCTGAAGAAGCTCCTGAAGCAGCTCTGAGACTCACAGGGATGGAGCCTCTGATTCCACAGCCACATGCTGTGAAAACCAGCCAACCAGCTCAGAGAAGAGTGCTCAGTCCAGGCCAGAAAGCACTTCCAAGGAATTCAGATCTTCTGCCAAGAGGATCACTGAGTCATCTTTCAACTTCACATTCCAACCTCAATACTTGTGTGGAGTGTGCAGGCGTTCATATATTGGCCTGGATTTGGCTCTTCAGATCCTCTACGTCCACATTTCAGAACCCACCAACATTCACCCCATCAACGTTTGCTTTCCAGCTTTCTCTAATGATAACTCGATCTTGTACTTCATGGTCTGGAATCGTACCCATTCTTATTTTGCTTAACCTTGTTAATAGTGTAGAAAACATAAGCAAACAATAATGAAAAGCAAGAAAAAAATGCCAAATGTGTTTCTACACAGAAGATTGGTTTCTCTGATGGCTGAGTTGCTTGCTCCATTCTTCAGTAAACCATGCTCTAAAGTTCTGAGACTGCTATGTAGCTTTCTCTCTTTCATATCTGAACTCTGGGTGTCATTATTTTTATTTCAGAGTCTCTAGTCAGCAGAAACAAACCAAGGTATAGGTAAGCTTTAGTTTGTTTAGTTCTGGAGCTGAATGGTTAGGGGTAGGTATGTACTGTCTTCCATATATATTCCACATAAAGAGCCACCCTGAATTTGCTAATGAACTATTGCTTGTCTATAGTTATTTCTCTGGTGTATGTGTGCATGTTCACAGGTGTGCCACATATGACTGTAGGCATATGTGTATGGGTGTAGAGGTCTGAGGTTAACACTGGGTGTCTTCCTCAAATGCTCTGCAATTTATTTTTTGAGACAGGGTCTCTCACCACAGTCAGTTCTTGTGGCTCTGGAGAGCTATTTCCTCTTTCCTACCTGGTCAGAGCAATTGCTCCAAGGCTTGGCAAGTGGCCCATCAGAACTCATCAGGACTTGTATCAGGACTGGATGTGGTGTTCAGTAAGAGACTCAAAATGAAAGTGGCAAAAAAAGAGACTGATTTAATTTCTCTGTCATGAAAAAGTTTAGCCCAGAACGGTTTAGGGATTACATAGTAAGTATGCCCCTGAATTTATGTTTTAAAGAAATTGATTTTAAATATAAGTAACTAGAATAGAGTAATTAGGCATGGTAAAGCTAGACAAATAAACCATTGGAACAAATAGATTATAGAAACAGGCCCACCTATTTATGGTCAATTTTTCAACAAGAACACAAAATAATTTAGTGATAAGAAGGAAAATATGGGACTGGAGAGATGGCTCAGTGGTTAAGAACACTAACTGTTCTTGCAGAAGACCTAGGTTTGAATCCCAGCACCCATATGGCAGCTAACAACTGTCTGAAACTCCATTTCCAGAGGATCCGATGGCCTCTTCTGTCTTCTGTGGGCATTACAGGACACGGGTCCACTGACATACATGCAGGCAATACATGCATTCATATAAAATAAAAATAACAAAATATTTTAAAAAGTTTAAAAAGAAGGAAAAATTTTCCCATAAATGGTCAATAGCAATTGGAAATGCAAGTGAAATGTGGTCTTTAGATTGTAACATACTCAAACAATAATTACAAATTGACCATGAAAAATTATACATTTCTAGAAATAGAGAATACATGATAGGTAAAGATTTTTCAAAAAGATATAAGCACTTAAAAAGAAAAAAAAATAAATTTACAGAAGATAAACTAGACATTTTGAAGAAAATTAATTAGGTTTTATTTTCTGCATTTTATAGAACCTCAGCATCATTTGAACTCAATAATTTAGAAAGATGCATCATTTGCGAACTTTTCTTTGAGAAGACTCAGTTTAGCCCACATTCATCTCCTAAACTTCTATATCTCAACCCCCAGATCTGTTGACTTCAGTTTCATTGGAATAGTATTTACCTTTTTATGTGCACAAAGACTTAAGAGCTAAGTCACTCTATCTATGCAACTACCTCTCTGTAAAGATCTCTAACTGGGATTTCCTTGGAAATATTTCAGTTATAGTTTCATTTCACAAAGGAGACTGAGTTAATAAAATATTTCCTGGAAACATGACAGCCTTGGCATTGAAAAGTTAAGCACTAGAACTGTGACAGATGCAAACAAAGTAATCGTCCTAACACCAAAGTTAGAATGTTCCAGGGATCCCTGTCTGATGACTGCAGTAGTGTCAAACTTCATTAAAACTCATTTCCTTTCTGGGATTCTTTCTGTCACCTGGACACTGCCAAGTAGATCTGGAAGGTAACTACTTTGTGAATAATGTTATAATACAAGGTGTATGCCTCTGTGTGCATGTGTGCCTGTGTACATCTACATTTCCTTGATTAGCACATGACATTATCAAAAAGGAAAGTGATAAGAAGGAAAATATGGGACTGGAGAGATGGCTCAGTGGTTAAGAACACTAACTGTTCTTGCAGAAGACCTAGGTTTGAATCCCAGCACCCATATTGCAGCTAACAACTGTCTGAAACTCCATTTCCAGAGGATCCAATGGCCTCTTCTGTAACATTATGATTAATGCTAAAAAAAAAAAGAAAGCCAAAGAAGTTTAGGAGATGAATGTGGGCTAAACTGAGTCTTCTCAAAGAAAAGTTCGCAAATGATGCATCTTTCTAATTATTGAGTTCAAATGATGCTGAGGTTCTATAAAATGCAGGTTGGTAGATAAGGGAATGTGTACTGGGGAAAAAGAATGTTTTGTCTACAATCATTTTTATGTAAATGTGTCTAATTTTCTTGTAGACATCTGCTGATAATTCTTACAGTTTACATGATTTGCAGTGTTTTATGAATAATGACATTTTGTTGATATAGCATTGTTTCAGTCTAAAAACCATCACAACTATTCTAGTTTATAATCATTTTTTTGGATTTAGGTATTGTCCTCTAACATGAATGTTCAAAATACCATGACTGGTAAAGCTTGGCAAGTGGGAGCTTATAATCACAATTCCCCAGCAAGTAATGGTAATGAAATTACTTTTAGCTTCATGTAGTTCCATGGTATGTTACCTTTCCATTAGTACAGCAAATACTTATGATAATAAACTTATAAGTAACACTTGAAGTTGGCTCAGTTTTGGAAGGTCCAGTCCCTGCATGGTGACATGGCAGCACATCACCACGGGAAGATATGGCCAGGCAAAGCCATTTATCTTCATGCCTGGGAAGTGAAAGTAAGAGAAAAGTAGGACCCGGAGTCCCACAGTGTCCACTAGGGCAAACTCCCAATGATATAGAGACTTCCCATGATACCTAACCTCTAAAAGTTTCTCTCAACTTCCAATCCCCATGGGCTGGAGACAAAGATGAAAACAAATGGCTTTGTATATATAGTGCACAGATTCTCCATTTATTTGCCTGTGAGAAGCCCATGCACTGAGGTCGTTAAGAACCCATTTGTACTTCCCATGTGTGCAGGGTTTTGGTATTGGTGTCCAGGTGTGGTCCCTGAAGAGTGGTCCTGCAGGATGGTTCTTTCTTTGCTCTGTCCCTGTGTGGACAGGTATGGGAAAGCATCTCTGGCCTTGCAAACTTAGCTGGTGGAAGAGGTAGGATTTTATCTGGAGGCTGCTTCTGATCAGGCAGTTTCTACAACACAGTGGCCTGCCTGGACCCCAGGCCTCCCCAGAACACCAGTTCTGTTCTTGCTGTTTCCATCAAGCCTGGTGTCCCAGTCTGTTCTGCCAACAGATTTTCCTCACCTTTCATCAGTTAGCATAATTTCTCTCTCTCTCTCTCTGTCTGTCTCTCTCTCTCTGTCTCTCTCTGTCTCTCTGTCTCTCTGTCTCTCTCTCTCTCTCTCTCTCTCTCTGTGGTTTCCATTAAAGGGCTCATCTACAGCCCATAGCTATCAGATCTACTTTGCTAAAGTAGTTTGCATGCAGGACTGACAGAAACTTTCAGCAGCAATGTCCTGATCCATAGGAGCAGAGAGGGGAAGTGAATTAAGAGAGGGTTCTGCAGGACTTGAGCCAGTAGACGAACACTCCAGCTCCCATTATGATATTTCTCCTAGCAGTCAGGGATGATCTAGGTCAGTTGTATAAAAGATAACGCATACTTCTGATTTAGCATCAAATTATCCATTTCTTAAACTGGCTAGCTAATGATTGTGAGTAGGCTTTTGCAGGCATCAAGGTGAGTGCTATCCACACATTATCTTATTTAAGTCTGACTATAACTGGTAGAATAGGCTTAGAGAGGTTAAGCTGCACACCACAGCTGGTAAGTGGCAGAGTCACTATTCAAACTAAGGAACTGAACCACACCAACTACTCCCTACTAATGCAATAATTATGTATTTCATTATAAAGCCTGTTTTCTGATTACACAGGTTGTAGAAATGGATAATTTTTATTCCTAATGTTTATTCTTAGCTGCAGCCACACATTTAATTAATAGATTTTATATTTATTTCATTTGTTTATAAAATATACTCCTCTTTTATGATTAAATAGCTAAGTGGCAGGGGCTATAACTTACTTAATTACATATTGCTTAATTATTAGTATATTAGTTAATTATATGGAGTTAAATTTTTAAAAATTAAGTAATTATATTTTTAATGTGACTGTTCTGATGCCAATCACAGCTCTCTGTTAATTTTGAAAATCTGAGTTAAACATTATTCAATAAATATATAGTTAATTTTAACAAGGCTTAAACTAAAATTAATATAGGTTTTTAGTAAAACTTTATGCATATTGTACACACACGTAGCATACAAACTGTTCAAGTCCCTAAAACTCATTTGTTATAATAATACATGCAAAATAAATGAATATGAAGAAAAACGTGCAAGACTCCTAAAGGTGAGCCTCAGTTTTGAGATAGCTCGGAAGTTTCTGATTTGAGTTTAACATGTTCCGGTCTTAATATTCTGTTCCATTCGTTGCTTTGAGTTGGAACCATCCTGCGTTGAAAACCTACTGTGAGAAAACGACTTAACTATGCTGTCAGCTTCTTGTAGACACGGTCATTGTTTCATATTCCTCACATGAAATAGCTTCTGGCACAGTAAGTGTTTGTTGAATTTGAATTTTGAATTTAAGTGAAATGATGCTGAAAATTTTACATTAGCTACAGTCATCCATCTGAATTTAAGCCAGCGGTTGCTATCTTGTAGAGGGGAATCATTAATAATGTGATTTCTGTAGAGGTTATTTTGGTGACAGAACAAAATGAAACATTTCTTCTCCTGTGGGTTTTCTGTTCCAATCATGCATGAGATCTTTAGACTAGTATTTTTGACTTCGCTGAAAATTATGAGATACATTATCATTAAGGTTTCTGATATCTTGTGGCAAAAGAACTTAATAAATTTAAGAAAAAAACAAAAAAGGAAGCCCAGAGAGGTCCAGTTATTTGTCAATGTCACACAGGTATCTGCTGCCAGGAAATGTGATGTTTCTGGGTCTCAGTTCAGTATTTCTTCTACTGCACTTACGAAAAACCTCTTATTAAACTTTAGGAAATGAATTATTCATCCTCATTATTGAGCTAAACAATTCTTCACTCATTGATTCCTGTTAGGCCCTTATTCTAAGTACATGATTTGTAATGAAAACAAAAACTTTGTAGAACAATTTTGGGATAATAATTTCCTATGAAACATTTAAGAGCT
>NW_008355272.1:8074201-8101701 GCF_000622305.1 Nannospalax galili
CTTCCTTCCTGGGTCTTTTCTGGTCTTGAACTTGCCATCCTCCAGCCTCAGCCTCCTGAATGCAGGGATTATAGTCATCTACCATCAACAATATGTTTTCAAAATCCAGGACTAGGAGAGATTAGCTCTCCAGTATACTGCTGTGAAATTATGCATTGACATAAATTTACTAGAGTTTATCCAGAGATATCAAAGACCTTAGTAAGCTCCTTGTCTTTAGAGGCACATTATCCACAGGAAAAACACCTACCGAATCTGCAAAAACACACTTACTCACATACAGACACTCACTGTAGGCTTGCTTAAAATAAGCAAAACCAAGCAACAATAAATCAGAAGTATGAGAAATTTCTCCAAGAGATTGTTGATATTATATATTTACTACGGCATGTGAAAAACGCAATCTTTTCATGTCTGATATTTTCATAAGCACCTTACTTATTGTTGGGTGTGACTGCTGGGAAGGTCAGTGGTAGGCCATTGAAATTCTAATCCCACAAATCTGAAAAGTTCTGCTTTTGAGGGGCTAGGGCACAAATATCTTTTCTTTAGCTCTGCTTCTCTTCAAAGATACCTGCTAGGATGAACTTATGATGGCCGGGAATGAAGGTAACCTTGTCTTGACAGGAAATCCTCCGTGTTCACACTCTTTTATTCTATAGAATAGTGTACTGAAGGTGTGACTGGTCCCTTCCGGCCTTTTGGGGCGAAATATTCTTATATTCATTATCCAAATCCACAGGGTTGGACATTCATTCCTAGTCTCAAAAGATGTCCAGTTATTCATCTCCTCATCTTTTTTGTTATTGTTGTTTTGAGACAGAGCTTCTTGTAGCCTGGTGACCTTGAACTCACAATGTATCTGAGGATGACCTTGAACTTTTGAGCCTCCTACCTCAACCTCCTGAGTACTGGAATCTCAGGCATGAGACACCACACATGGTTTATGTGATCCTGGGGATCGAATACAGAGCTCTGTGCACGCTAGGCAAGTACTCTCCTAACTGAGCTATATCCCCAGCCACATCGCCTGGTCTTTGATACTAAGCTGGACATCGTGGCTCTGAACTACATTCTACCTTTCCCAGTGTTCTCTTGTCATGAGGTCTGTCCTTGTGAGTAATGGAGACTAGGATCATGGATGGCATTTTCAGGCTTGGGCCTTAAAACCCTCTACCTATTTTCCTCAGCTTTTTCAAAATGCAATGCGGCTATGACTATTCTTGTCCTTTTTGTTCAGAGTGAGATTGGGGCATTTCTTGGCTATGTGAGTGGAGAAATGTATCATGAAATTTGACTCATTCTGATGCAAAGTTTTGAGCTAATGACTGCACCCTTGGAACATCATTCACATAACACATGTTGAATGTTTGAACGTCCCATGATTGATTTATGATTGAGTTTTCTGGGATCTGCTACTGCTTTAATTACAGTCATCCACATTTCTTGTCCTTGTAGGATTATGTGTATGAAAGATATGTGTATATTCATGTGATACTGTTTGTTTAAGAGATTAGAATGACCTCCATTTTTAGAGGTCATTTTTGTTGTATTATAATTGTAAATATTTTACTCTTCAAGCATGAAGTAAAAAGTATATCCAAATAATGTTTTCTTAGTGAAAATATGAGATATTTCAAAGCATAAAATTTTTAGCTTGTGCTGTTTCCTTCTTCCTACTTTCTGGCTTGGTGAAATGAACTCAGAGAATGTTGATATTGATGACATCAAGGATCTGGAAATTTCGTGAAGAACAATTTTGTTTCTTTCCAGCCCTGGAGAGCTCCCTTTTGGTTGTGTGACCCATTTTAATGGATCACTCTACTCTTACCAAAAACCTCAGTGTTTCGGGTTGCTGTACTGAATTGTAGATCCAAACAAAATAGGAACTGGCAGTATTATAATGAAAAATATGACCTTGGAAGCAGCACCACCTTCTCTACTGACATAGGAGTTTCAGTCTCAGCAATACTTTCTCTTTCTTCATGAGTCTAAATGTACTGTCCCTTCTTCAAAGACAACCCAGCGTTTGGAATGTCATAGGTTCAGGTTTTGTCTAGGTTTCACAATTGCTCGGCTGATCATTGGCCCTCTTGGTGACAAATGCACTTAAGGGATGGTTGTAGAACTTCCAGGTAGGAGATGCCGATAGAAAATGTCCCATCAAGTTGCTGTGAAATGTTGAGGCCCTAGACACGGCTTCTGTGCAGGACAGTGATGAATGGAGACGTGATTGTCATTACAAACTGATCTCTGAGAACAGCCAAATGCAGGTTGTCTGTGAGAACTACAGGTGGCTGTTCTTTGTCTTGTTACCATAAGCAATGGGTTCCTGCTTCTTAACCCCAGTTGAACTGCTTACTGAATCAGAACTTGAATGATCTTGTGGATCACGAAAACTCGGACACGTTGCCCAAGGCCTCATAATTAGCTATCAGTTAGCACAGCTGAGCTATCCCAGCATCCATTATTCCAAATGAAATAACATATGATTCCAGTATCACTTGAAAGATTTGCTAGATGATTCCACAATCACTTGTTCTAACTCTGCATCCTTTCAGGATATTACTTGACCTGACTGGCTTGAATTATGAGGCTTCAAGTCAATAAGGGTTGATTAGTTTCATTTTAAGAAGAGGAAAAGCATTTTCCCTCAATAATCTTTTCCTCATACAAAATGTAAATTAATACGAGCAAGCTCTCTCAGGTTACACACGTGAGGTTCCATAGCATTCACTGTATCCCTCACTGTAGAGGCTTTTACTTTGTATCAGCCAGGAACGTAGGGGTTCAAAGCTGCTGTTAACTGCTTCTCATAATGAATGCCTTAGTAGTTTATACTGGCTTTAGTCATTTTTTCGAACTGACTCTTATGGAAGTAATTGTGATTATTTCTAGCTTCAGAAGTTTGAGTTGGGGCTCACCTCCCCACATAATAAAGATATGAACTTGTTCAAGTTGTTTAACTTCCCTGGTTATCCAATGAAAAAATGCTAAATAATCACAAGGTATTCCATTTAAAAATGCTTAATACATAAATGTGTCATTTAATGATAAGTTGGTTGATCAATGGAGGCTAAGTTGTGGCTAGATAGCAGTAAGAATCTGGTGTGTTATTGTACAGTAGGCCACTGTAGATACGAGTGTGCGTTACCTATCTCTAAAGCCTAGAAGAAAAGATTTTGCATGTTTTCCTGATAAAGCAGTGGTAGTTTGAAAAATTACCTTGTTCCCCAATGATTATGTGCATCAAAACATCCTATGCTACTCTGTGAGCCTATTAAATATTTGTTTTGGTATATGTCAATTAAAAATACATTTAATTTAAAAATATTAAAAAAATTTTTTGTTTCCATGTGGATCTCCAAATTCTCCAAATGAGGGCAGCTTAAGCAATGTGTTTCCAAAGTCAAAGACTTCCAGTCACATTTGCACTATCACTTGTATCCTGGCACATGCATGTACACCACTGCTTTTTCTCCTCATTTTCACTCTAACTCTACAGTGACCTAAGGTGTCATTAGGTGGAAGCGTGAACACCCTCAGGAACAAGATAGAAATGTGCTTGGAAAAATCACAGGGACCATCCAAATGAGGAACAGGTGGCTTGGGCCAAGCACGCAGCGTGAAGTCTGAACCATGCATGTCTATGTCAGGAGTAACAAGCCTGGCTCATTCAGGGCATCAACCTGCTTTCTTTACAACTGTGTAGATGGCATCAAGACCGTTTAGGACTAGGCTCAGAGGTTCCAGAGGGAGCTGGGCTGAGAAGGGGAACTCCTGCCTGGTTGTTCTTTGGAGGTACTTGTCCAGACAGTTGCCTTATTTGTACAAGGGTGTCACATGGATTGGTGAGAGCTGAGGTAGAATTAATCTCAGTTTCAGCAAAAGCCAGTATTGGCTCACCAAGAGCTAAACTTTAAAAAAATTACATTTATTTATTTAGTGTGTGTGTGTGTGTGTGTGTGTGTGTGTGTGTGTGTGTCCTTTCTCCTTTCACCATGTGGATAATCAGGGATTGAAGGTCTTCAGACTTGGTGGGAAGTACCTTTACCCACTGAGCCATCTTGCCAGCCCAAAGAGCAAAACTTTTGTAGATAATGTATGGTAAAATTTATAGTAGACAAGGGTGGTAATTCTGGCAGTTTCAGAACAATTGTCGGCCTGTTGTTCCAAGATGTTCTCTGCTTAGCAATAACTGCTTAGTAATAACCCCACAGACTCCTGAAAGTCACCACAGAAGAACTCCACTGATCTTTTCAGGTCTTCTCATTAGCTTAACCATAAACTAAATGGTATTCACTATTGAAACATTAAAGTATCAAAAATTATTAATAGCCTACATATCCAAAGATTCTGAGAGTCAGTGACTGAGTTGTCATGACAAAAACATTAAAAAAAAAAAAACCCAGATACAAAATTCTCCTTGTTCTTTGACTGTCCTGAGTGGCACTTGGAGGCAGTCCCTTCTTTCCTATAGTCTACTGTCTTTGTTGACTGTCACTTGGCTCATTTACCATCTGTCTTTAATCTTTAGAGAAGGCCCTGGATACACTTTACTTAGGAAACAGGCAAAATCAGGTCAAATAGAAGTCAGAGTAAGGTGGGCCACAATTCTTCTTCTCATGCATTCCAAATTAAGAGGGAAGGGAAGGGTTAACTCTAAAGTATGCCTCCTTGAACCCCAGCACTCTCTTTATCTAGCATGCCATAATAAAAGATCAAGAGTTCCTGCTTATTATCTTATTTTTCCTGCCTGCTCCACTAGGCTAAGGCCCAGTCTGGTTATGGATTAACACAGTGATCAATAGTAAGCCTGCTGTCTCTCTCTCGGCAGGGGAAAATGAACTCAAAATGCAGTCAAACTCTTATTGATCAAGGATATACGTCTCACTTTCATTACCTCTGTCTCCTGATAACCCACAAATAATGTGATGAGTTGCTAATCTCTCTGATTTTCAATGGACCCTTCACCCCTCCTGTCTGCACATTGCTGCTTTTATTTTCATCTTGATACACACTCTGTGTAATTCATGTAGCACGAACTCTCACTCTCTTACCGTCAGACCTGGTCAATCAGAACTAATAATATGGCTCTTTACTGGGGATGGAGGCTCCAGCAGGCTCAGCATAGTGTCTGAAAACATGGTATGGAGATGCAAGTTGCCAACCATGTTTTCCTAGGACAGTGGGACACCTTCTTGGTGATGCAGTGCTCAAATTGGTGGTGGTATTCTTCAGATTTGTCCATCATATCATACTTTGATCTGCTTCTACCAAAGCAGTCCCTGACTTTATTAACTTGGCCTTGTCAAGGTGTTTGCAGGGCTAGCCTCAACAAAGGATCATCAGTAATGTAAGCCCCAGGCTTTTTACCATGCTGTTCTGAGTGGATTACTTGATGTGTGTATGTGTGCCCGTAGAGAAGCCAGAGGTCAATGCCAGGTGTCTTCCTTAGTGGTTTTCCACAGTTTTTTGGGGCAGAGTCTCTCATGGAATTTGGCACTTGCCTATTCAGCTAGATTGAGTAGCCAGAGAGCTCCAGAGAGCTGCCCGTCTCTGCTTCCCGAGTGCTGAGATTACGTACATGCACCCCTGTGCTTGGATGTTCACACGGGTGCTAGGGCCCGGAACGCAAGTCCTCACACTTGTGTAGCAAACACTTTACTGAGTGACCTATCTTCCTTTTAAAGAAAATATCAGACAGTCAACAGCAACCAAGCAGCTGAAATACTCTGCTTGTGTTCAGCCTAGAGGGCCTGAATGCTATTATTTCAGTTCTAGTCCAAACAATTTGTACACCTGTTGAAGAGAAAATAAAATATGACAGTGGTACAAAGTCCGGGGGGATTAAAGCGATTTGCACTGAGCCCTTAAATCTGAGGTAATTGCACGTCTCATTTTCTTCTTTTGTCCTGCAGAACTCTGTGAAATTTGACAAAGATCCTGTGCCCCTCCCCCTCTGTTTTGCAAAGAAGTAGGTGGCAATTTTTACCAGTTTCACCATCCTTTCTTCTCAGTGGTGTCTGGAAATGATCTAGGGTAATTTCTGAGGGGAGGGGACACTACATGGTATAAGATGAGAAAACTGATCAAGTGTAGACCTTTTCATTTGTTTGCTTGGCAGATTTGGAGCCACTTTTAGACATATGCGGTAATTTTAGCTATGCTTCTTTTAAAATATTTTATTTATTATTTTTATTTTATGTGTAATGAGTGTATTGCCTACATGCATGTAAGTACATCCCTGTCATGCAATGTTTGTGGAAGTCAGAAAAGGGAGTTGGATTCCCCTGGAACTGGAGTTACAGACAGTTGTAAGTCACCGTGTAGGTGCTGAACTCTTTTGTCGTCTGCAAAAGCAACTGGTACTCTTAACCAATGAGGCATCTCTCCCACCCCTCAGGTATGCTTTTTAAAATCTGGAGATTAGCAAGTGGTGAGAAGAAGATGAAAGTGTGTGTACTTCAGGCTGGAGAGGTACACTTGCTTTTTATGAACAGAAAGGAAGAGGGGAAGGCACTCAACAAATAAATCTTTCTCAGGGCTCTCTGCATCTGGTTTATGTGCGGTGACATATACATTTAAGCTCTCACTTGTGGTTCTTTCTAGGCCGAATATACACTCTAGGGCGCCTTTGATGTTGCCGTAATTGTGTGTATGTATGATCTTCAAAAACAGGTGTCATCAAATTTTATTAAGCTTAATCTAGATATAACCAAGACATTATTGACTAGTTCTGTCATGAGAATCTCAGAGACTTCCTCTTGGCATACTTTTCTTCTGGGGAAGCTCTCCTTATCCTTTCCATAACACTCCTGCCCTCGGAGCCGGGGCAGCTTCCTACTTTTCTTTTGAAGCCTACATCAGTCATATAATTAGGATGTTTTAATATAACTCCTGTTATCTCACTGTGTTCTGTGGTTTACTGCTGTAGTTTGAATTCATGCCCTTTTTCGTGTGGACGACAAGATCACTGATGTTCATTGTCTAGGGCTCCTCCTGACATACATATTTGTTGCTTATTGAGATGGAACCAGATAGATCCCATTTGACTTAAACTTCCTTACCTTACTAATAAGATTAAGTGAATTCTGACAATTAAATCAATCTATTTTCTCTTTCTAGGTGACTTCTTGTCATATTCTCCATGAATAATGAATGATTGGTGCTGTCCAAATAATGCTTGATACAGATATGAAACATGAGGAGCTCATACAATCTCCCAGATGTCCCATGTGACCAGTGTCATGTAGACAAAGGGTTCAGATTGCTGGCTTTCTTAAAAATCGTTTCCATTTGATGTTTGATAAACGCAGGCAGCTTCCGGCCTTCATACCCTACTTCCTTGTCCGTTTTTCTTTCCACACTGCAATCAAATCTTGTCTTTGTTCCCTTTCTCTTTCCTTATATTTATGCTGCAGATTTAATCCTATGATCTAACAGGGAAGTGTGGGCTGGAAGGCACATGGGGGCAGTGTGGGGGCATAAGTTTGGGAAGGACACTTCTGCAGGTGGCATTCCTGGCTGGATTTCCAATGAGTCAGGTTTCCTGGGGCTGGAGAGATGGCTCAGTGGTTAAGAACACTGATCGTTCTTGCGGAAGACCTGGATTCGAATCCCAGCACACACACGACAGCTAACAACTGTCCATAACTCCAGTTCCAGGTGATCCGATAACTTCTTCTATCTTCCGCAGGCATTGCATGACACTGGGTGTCACAGGTGCACTTACCTGTATGCAGGCAATACACACACAGATAAAATAAAAATAATAAATAAAATATTTTTAAAAAGACGCACAGCTTTCCTTCCCAACCAGCATTTGCATTGAAAAGAATGGGACTCAATTTCCAAGGAAAATATTGTATCCCTCCCCCAGACAGAGCCTTTTTTGCTGTTGCTTTGCTTAAACAGGATAGGCTGCCTGCTGAATTTGGGGGGAAAACCCTTCAGCTTGATCTTAAAATTCATTCCACAGATTAATAGCCTTTTCCTTCTTCATGTCTGCTGTTTAAAGCATATACTTCTTAGCTTAAATAAGATTGCAAGCTATCTTCATTCCAGGTTCTTATTCAAGAATTATCTCATGAGTTCTTGGCAATTCAGCATCTGCTAGCAGTTTGTTCAAGCATCTCATACACATCTAGAATGTTAGATTGTTTGGGAAGTAGCACTCCTGGGCATTTCTTTGTGTATCAACCTGGTCACAAAGTATTTGTGCAGATTTTTTTAAAAGTGTAGTTGATGTTAGCAGCATTTCCCTAAAACACTTATGGAAAGACAGTGTCCTGCTTTCTGACTTGAGTTTACTTGCTTGGAGTTTGGTTACAGAAAATGGGTGTTTATTATTTCCTTTAGCAGAAAGGGAAAACTGTTCAATGCATGTCCCGTTTGGCTTCAGGTTGCTGGAAACTCTCTTATCATCCACTGTTGTGGAGCATCTCTGTGACATGAGAGCTTATAGTCTCTTCACTACATTTGGAAAAGCGGTTTTAAACCCTAACTGCACACTAATAATTTAAAAGAAAATATGGAAGCCTGATATCAACTTTCATAAACTCTGATTTAGTTTTACTCTGTCTAATAGCTTCTTTAGTGAGACATTTCTGAAATTATTGTTGTAGATATACACAATAAGCAAACTATGAATTAATTTAAAACAGGCTATAAATAAACATACGACGAATACTACTAAGCAAGCAGAGCAGGTAGGAGGGGGGCTGAACAAGACACTTAATCCTCTGGTTTTGCTTCCTCATTGTAACCACCAAGCCTGTCTCCTGTAGGCTGGCCCTGTGATCTGGGGTTCCCCTCAACCCTTCCTCAGTCCGTGGCCTCTCATCCCTCCAATTGGCCCAATCTTCTGCAGCTCAGATAATCTTTCATGCCTGCTGTTTCCATTCTCCCTTTCTCAAGACCCTCAAATGACTTTCTATTAGCTTCTGGGTCATATTCAAATTGTTACCTATTGGTTTCAAGACCTTTAGTCAGGCAATCCCTTTTTATGTCACTTTTAATCTCTCCCCTTCCCATTCCCTTTGTGGCTGTCAGAATCATCTTCACCCAGAAACCCATGTTATACCCTCCCTCTTCTTCTAAGCTCAGTTATCTTTTGCCTATCAGAGAACACTTTCTTGATTATGTTCACTTGACTCCAGACTCCCATCCCATTGACCCAGTGCTTAATACTCCTGCAAACCTTAGTTACTTATTGGTGCTCATCACCACAGAACCATAGTTTGTTGAACTGGCAAAGCCAGAGTCCCCAGGCAAGTGCCAAGGGAAAGTTTTCACACAAACCACATGTTAAGGCAACCAAAGAGGAAGAGTTTTAAAAATAACTTAGGGTGTCATTTATATCCTTGGTGTACTATCCAGGTCAGTTAGTGGTTCTCCCAAATCATTGATCAATAAATCAATTATCTTCTCTTTCTTCCTCCATATGTTTCCTTAGCACTACTAAGTAAGTCCTTAAAATGTAAATAGAATCCAATGCGCTGCTTGTGGGGGCTAATGTGATTAATTTCTTTTTGCAAAATATGTCAAGAAGGAATGCAAGAACTAAACTGTTACTTCATTTTTATATGAATGCAGGTCTCCTGAGATGGAGTCTTCAAGTCCCTTATTGATTTTATATTTTAATTGTCCCTTAGGTAAAAGGGGAATAAAGACATTCATCTTCCATGTCTCACAGCTTCCAGAGCCTCCACACACATCCTTTATTGTACATATCAAACATTTAAAACATATATTTTTCAGATAAGGTGAAACAAGCTTTTTAAATCTTTCAAGATATATTCAGGAGGGTTACATAGAATAAAATCACTGGTTAGGGAGATATTTGTATGTTTGTAAGATCTCTCTCCCTCTCTGTCTCTGTCTCTCTCTTAAAAGAGGATTCACAGTTGATTTATTAATTTGGCAAGTTCCAAGTGGTTTGAAAACCACTGACTTATGATAGTATTCAGAAATATTCTTTTCTAAATTTCATCTAATGTTCAGGATATATCCATTCTGGTAAATAAATCCCAAATTGAGAGACAAGATTTCCCTCTACATCCTCCACCTACATTGACATCCTACCATATGCAGTTTCTAAGGCTGCAGGAAGTCCATTTTGTACCCAAATATTTGGTTTCAATAATTCATCACATTACTGAAGTACAATCAAAGTTGATTTGAGCTCATTTGATTTCAGCAGTGTGTGAATTAGCTGCTTTTCTAGTTAGCTGTCTTTCTTCCAGTCCTGAGACTCTATGCTTGACCATCAAATGAAAGAAATGAAACAGCATTCTCCACCAAATATTTTAACCTTTTAAACACTTGGAAAGTTTATATCTAAAGAATGATATTTGGGGCTAGAGAGGTTGCTCAGTGGTTGAGAGTGCTGACTGCTCTTGCAAAAGACCCAGCACCCACTTGGCAGTTAACAACTCTCTTTAACTCCAGTTCCAGGGGATCTCACAGCTCTGGTCTCTACAGGCACTGCATGACATGGGTACATTTACATACATGCAGGCAATACATTGATACACATAAAATAAAAATAAAGTTAAAAAAATGAAGATTGATATATGCAAATGGCAATACATTTAAATTCATACTGATCTGAAGCAAGCAGTCATCAGACAAATAGATTCTGAATGTGCTATTAAAATGCTCCATTCTGTGCTGTGTGATGGGTCATGATGACAGCAGCATAGCATTGTTAGTACAGACGGCATTGGACTGATTCTCTGTCCTGGGCTGGGTTGCTTGGGACCATCGAATGGAGATGTCCCGAATAAACGCACACAAGAGGAGAAGAAAAGGCAGCCAGACATATCACATTCACACATATTTAGTCTAAAATTGTGCTTAAGGGGCTGGAGAGATGGCTCAGTGGCTAAGAGCACTGACTGCTCTTGCAGAGGACCTGGGTTTGATTCCCAGCACCCACATGGCAGCTATGAACCGTCCTTAACTCCAGTTCCAGGGGACTCCAAAGCCCTCTTTTGACTTCTGCGGCATTGCACATGGGTGCACTCACATACATGCAAGCAATACACTCATACACATAAAATAAGATAATAAAATATAAAAAACCCCACAAAATTGTGCTTAAATGACTTCACTAAAGCTTTCCATTTGAAACAATTACCCTTTATTTTGACTACTTTACCCAGTGTCCTTATGGGGGACTGACATTTCTGATGGAAATTTACATGGAATGTTGACCACTGAACTGGGAAAGCCACAACTAACCACTGGATTTGTATTTTGTATAGGGTTTCTCAAGAAGATTTAAGACCTTAAAAAAAGAGAAAGAACCATGTAAGAGCTGCCTAAAATAAATGCTTGAGATGCTTATTTGATAAGTTCTTAACTCTTTGAATGAGAGCCAGATATGGGCTTGTTTGTCTGTCCATTTGTCCATTCATCCATCCATCCATCCCAATAATGTGGTGGGATTATTTTGAAGATCAATGAGTGTGATACAGTGCAAAGTGCTTGTCAATATGTTTGTTGTTTGGGTCAATAACTCTTAATACTGTCATTGATGCTACTTCTACACTTAACTATATTTTCAAATATACTATGTGTGTCATATGTAATATATATGTGTGTATGACTGGGCAATTGAATACTTAAAAATTTGAACACTTGGCTGTGAAGGCAAACTTGGGCTAGAATGCCATAATTTCAGTAGTGCGGTACAGCCCAAGGCCTAGCCACCCTTCTCAAAATTGATGAAGTCAGTGGCTTTCAGTAACTGTAAGCAGAGGCAGAGATTTGGCAATGTGGCCAGAAAGACATATTTGGGATTTGACTAGTCTCTTGGTGTGGGCACAGGTTATAAGTGCAAATTTCTTCTATCCCAAAGCACAGGATCCTCTGAAGAAGGACATTCCAATTCTCAAGAATTCTTTATCAACTTCTTTTTTTTTTTTTTCAGTGAGTTGCTTTTATTTTTGTCAACAAACTGTGTCATTTACCATAGTAAGAAAACTCCTGTTGTTCAAGGTCTGTATCAGAGTTCTTACAAATCAGGTTAATTGGTGATCAACAGAGCTTTTCTGCCTTTAATGAGTCCTAGTAGCCTAAGGCAAGGCCTACCTCTTGATAAGGGACTTTCTTTCTTCTTATTTTAAACTCTTTGATCACTTAAAAAAAAAAAAAAAGCCCTTTTTAAAAGGGATTTTTTTTTTTTTTTAACTCTTTTATCACTTAAAAAAAAAAAAAAAGCCCTTTTTAAAAGGGATTTTTTTTTTTTTTTAACTCTTTTATCACTTAAAAAAAAAAAAAAAGCCCTTTTTAAAAGGGATTTTTTTTTTTTTTTAACTCTTTTATCACTTAAAAAAAAAAAAAAAGCCCTTTTTAAAAGGGATTTTTTTTTTTTTTTAACTCTTTTATCACTTAAAAAAAAAAAAAAAGGAAAAAAAAGCCAAGAAGAACAAGCACCGGGAATGTCATTGTATTTTAATTGCCTGATTACCAAACTTGCAGATAAAAGATAGATGTTCTCAATTAATAACATTTACATAGATTAGCATCACTAACAAGCCTCATTAGTAGCTGCTGATTTTTGTTTAGACCACTTCCCAAGTCATTTCCTCTCTCTGATTGTACAATCCAAAGTACCTTTAGTATGACAAAACATTGTCTTTTAATCTATTTCCATTAATCAAATCATAAGGCATTATAAACATACAATGAAGTTTTTAATTAATTAAAAGTTAATATTACCTAGTGCAGATTTAATGAAAGGTTTCATGTGTTAATAAAATTCCAAAACCACTATTAAACTTTGGATATATTTTAAAAAATTATAATTTGTATGAAATTTATTCTTCGGCAGTTTTACACATGTGCATAATGCATTCTGGTTATCCTGAGCACTAACTATACTTTTATGGAGTCTAAAAACCCTCACTGGATCAATCAGAGCACAAACACCTTTCATTTATGTTCACATAGATGAACATTGTAGAAACAGTTCATTACAGAGGTCTGTCTCTTGCCTTGACTCTTACACCCTTCATTGCTCTGCAGTATGTCTTGTAGAGAGGCAATATTACCCACCCCCACAGTAAAGGGGATGTTCAGAGTGTCACAGGTTTAAGATAACTCAGTCCTAGCTCTGAATTCTAAGCCCACACAGCTCTCCTTGAGCAATGCCCACTGATTTCCATAGATATCTGTAATAAGAATTCAATGATAAGCCTGAGCAGAAGCAAAAGTTTGTGATAATCTACAGCTGTGAATTACATGCTAAACTATACAGTTCTGTTTTCAATTTTTTAACAAATGAAAAATAAAAGAACTAGAACTACATAAAAATTTTATCCTGTAAAAAGGAGGATTTGAGATACTAAAATTTGTAAAAATCTATGTGTAATGACTTTATAAAAACACAAAAATCAGGGTTAGTAGATAAATATACTGTGCGTTTGTCTAAATATGTTGAACAAAAAGTTAAAATTATTGTCTTTTACAATTTTATTTTATTATTTTTATGTTATGTGTATGACTGTATTGTCTACATGTGTGTTAGTGCACCCATGTCCTGAAATGCCCACAGAGGTCAGAAGAAGGCATCAGATCCCCTGGAACTGGAGTTATGGACCGTTGTTACCCATGGTGTGGGTGTTGGAAATCGAACCTGGGTCTTCTGCAAGAGTAATCAGTGCTCTTAATCACTGAGCCATCCTTCCAGCCTATCTTTTACACCTCAATGGAGAAAAAGATCTTTAATGTCATGACAGATACTTTAGGCATTTTCTAAGCCTCTCAGACATTATATTTTTTATAATTATGAATATGGAAGCCACACCATTAAATTTAAAATCAGTAAAGGATTATAATTTTAAGAAAGGGATCAGAGGAGACAGAAAGATTGTAAGATCCAGAGGTAGTGGGAGACTCCAGTAAAACAATAGTTTTACTATTACAATTTACAATAGGACATGATAGGCAGTCACACACATGAACTCTCAACAGCTGTATCTGTATGCACCAGACCTGTATAAGGTGGAGCCAGACAAAATTCCAGTGTGGATGGAGGAGGGGTTCATGAAGTACCAGGCTTGGCTGAGGAGGTATTGGCAATTGATGGTTGCTAGGAGAGGGAGGATCAGCGTTCTTCAGGGATGTAGCTCCTGCGAGGCTACCCATGCTCCAGAGATGGCTCTACATCCATGCACATAAGGACAGCACCAAGTGTACTCAGTGAGTTAGAAAAAGAGCATATGAAATTGGGAAACTATACTCGAGGGGCTGAGGGATGGGGGAAGAATTGGAAGGCAGAGAAAAGGGGAGTGAAATTTTTTTTTTGAGACAGGTCTTCCTGTAGCCCCAGCTGTCCTAGAACTCACTGTGTAGATCAGGCTGGCCTCCATCTCACAGAGATCTGTCTGTCTCTGCCTCCCGAGTGCTGAGATTAAAGGCATGCACCACCATGCCTGTCTGGAGAGTGGATTTTTATCAGAACATATTATATGAATGTATGAAATTCTCAATTAAAAAGGAAATAAAAAAGAATATGAAAGTAATTTTCAATTACAATCAGTACAAACATAAAAATATTTGAGAATCATTGCACAGTGATGTCTTAGTCAGAGATGATATGAATGCCGGTTAAAGGACAGGTATCTCTTCTACAGACTCTGTTGTTTTTCTATTTAAAAAATGATGGATCATGTAATCATATAAAGTTTGATACTAGGGAAAATATTGCTTTCTTTTGTTTTGATGTTGTCTGTCTTTGTCTCTGTGTCTCTGTTTCTGTCACTGTGTCTCTCCCCCCCACTCCCCACTCACACACACCTACCCCCTGCTGGAGATTAAGCCCAGGGTCTCATACATGCTAGACATGTGCTCTATCACTGAACTACATCCCTAGCTCTTTTAATGATTCTTTTTAAAAAATATTTTATTTATTATTTTTATTTTATGTGCATGAGTGTATTGCCTGCATGTATATGAGTGCACCGTGCCATGAAATGCCATGGAGGTCAGATAAGGGCATTGGATTCCCCTGGAACTGGAGTTAAGGATGGTTCATAGCCGCCATGTGGGTGCTGGGAATCGAACCCAGGTCCTCTGCAAGAGCAGTCAGTGCTCTTAACTGCTGAACCATCTCTCCAGCCCCTTAATGATCCCGTTGACATCTTTTCCCTTAAGTAATTGGGCCATTTCTTGATTATGGGTTATTTTTAGACGTGATTTTCCCATAACATTGTAAGAAATATTATATTTTTTAATATTAGAAGATAACTTTGTGGAATAAGAGTTGGGCCATTTTCACTTTCTCATTTCTCAGATTTATCCCAGCCTTGGCTTGTGTTTCCTGAAATGAATAAGTCAAACATGATATCATTAATAAAGTGTCTTTCATATCTTTATAGTCCCTTTTAAATGATAAAATTAAAACGTTGGTTATAAAATTTCAAACTGTACAAACATGTTTAATTGAGGGTAATGTGCCTATACAGCTGACTCATTGAGGATGCCTTTGTTTGGTTTCTTTTGTTTTTAGCTCAAGTAAGTTATTAGATATAGTATATTCTGCGAGTCCACCCTCCTTTTAGCTCTGCCTGAGCTGCTGGATTTCTGTGACTCCCAAGTTCACCAGCAAGACTGCTTGGTCAGCCCCCTGGTTTAAGTACTTTACCTAGAGGGCTTCAGGTAAAAGAATGGGCTACTGTAAAAGCAGTTGAGCAACCACTGGATTCTTCCTGTCACCTTAAAGCCCACACAGAAGGTGAGAGTCTTTCTAGGTTTCCTTGACTTTAATTTCTCACATGTTTGATGACTCTCTACTAAAGGAATAGTCTGTTCTTTTTTCAATCAGTGTACTTCCCTGGAAATAACACAATCATTCTGAGAGACATAAAAATATTCTAATTAATATAATCACTTTGATGGAGCCAGGATTTTATATGAGAACTTCAAACTGCAAACAAGTTCATATACATCTATGGTCCTTAAAAGCAGAAGAAGTGCGATTTGGGGCAAGAAAGGGGATCAGTAAGGTGGGGAGGAGGGATGAAGTCATGCGAATGGGATCAAAGAACAATGATCTGAATGTATGAAGGTGTCATGATAAAATAAAGGAATTAGTAGTTCTTTTGATAGGAGTTATGCTCACAGCTTCTATGTATTCTGGAAACATGAAAATATATGTTGAACATCCTAGTGCTTGAAATTAGCTTGCCTGTTTAGCTACCTAACATATTGGGATCCTTACTTGTAGGGGGGATTGTCTGAGGTGCATAACTAAAAACTTTTTTTATGACTACTATTTTATTGAATGATGATCAGGGCCGAAAAATTACTTTATTAAGAAACATTCTTCTAGAATATGCCACACAATATTCAATAACCAAAAGTCATCCTAACGTGAGATCATCTACTTAAGACTGGGACCCAGTTCTGGCTCCTAGACAGCTGTGCTGTTGACTTTACCATTGGACCATTTGCACTGATAGTTGTTGGCAATTACTAATTGAAAATTCCCAAATCCTTCATTAAGCTCCCTCATGCAAGTTGGGGTCTCCAAGCTAAGCATCTTCATGGAGACTTTTGTGAGAACAGGTTAGCTCACAAGTTTAGCACTGTTAGTAATACTTCCTTTGTTAAGAGCACTTTGAATCTCTTTTGTATTAGAATTCAGTGTGTTGTACTACTTTGCCATTATTGCTTGTACTTAACTCTACTCAATCAGAGGAATGCCTTTTGTAATCATAGCCTACTAATTCCCTGGAAACTCCCAATTCAGTATATTCAAATGTGTTTATAATAATCTCTAATATTCAAGTGGGTGGTTTATAATACTCTACAATTTTCAAATCTAGAATTATAAACTCAAATGAAAAATTCAGTTGAGTGGGCTGGAGAGATGGATAAGAGCACTGGCTGCTCTTTCAGAGGACCCAGCTTTGGTTCCCAACACTCACATGGCAGCTAACAACTGTCCATAACTCCAGCCTGGGAGATCTGATGCCCTCTTCTAACCTCCAAGATCATTTCATGACACATACATGCAGACAAAACACTCATACACATGAAATAAACAATTCAGTTGAAAAAGAGTGTGAGAAATTATGACACAATGAACCTAGTTCTGAGCCAACTAGAAGGTAATGGGTGAGTCTTTGCTATGGTCTTGCCTTTCATCTACTTAGGGCTTACAAAAAATGTAAATCTTATTTAAAACTTAAATTCTTAATTTTTTGAGAATTTAATACATAAGGACTATATTTACAACATTTCTACACCTCCCACTCCTCCTCCAACTGCTCTAATGTCCCCTCCCACTTCCTCTCAGTACACACACACACACACACACACACACACACACACACGCACACACACACATAACGGGCTGCTGTACCTATTTAGTGTTGGTCTTATGTATATGTGTTTAGATCTGACCATGCGGCCAGGCTTATCCCTGAGAAAGCCGATTCTCTCTCTCGGCTGCCATTGATTGCCTGTAGGTCTTCTAGAGCTGTGAACTTGTGAAATTCCCTCTATCTGAATTGGCATGTCAACTGATGCTGTCATTATGCTGGTTTGGGAAACCTCCTTCTTGAGCTTTCCTGAGTGCAGCATCCTGTCATGTGACACTATCCAGGAACAGGTTTCCTGGTTCTCTGGCTCTTACAATCTTTCTGCCTCCTCCTTTGCAGTGTTCCCTGAGCCTTGGGTATAGGAATTATGTTGTAGATGGACAACTGGGCCTGGGAACCCCATGTTAGCTTCTCTGAATTTCGATCAGTTGTGGATCTCTGTAGTAGCCTCTGTCTGCTGGTAGAGACCATTAGTGGATGGGGTGCATTTAGGGAGGTGGAAGGGATGGTGGAGGAATGCTGGGCCTTCTTTTTTGCCATCAAAAATTCAGGAATTCAGGACTAGTTCAAGCAAAGTGATTCAGTAAACACATAGCTGTGCTTGCTGAACCAAACACATGTAAATATAGACTTGTGTCCATGTTTGAACATGCATGTGTTCTTGTGTGTGGGTACACGTGTTACAGGTATATACATGCATGTGTGTGTATGCGTGTGTGCAGATGGGGTCTTTCATTGGCCTGAAGCTTTGTCATGTAGGCTGGGCTAATTGATTAGTAATCTCCAGGGATCTGGCCTGCCTTTACCCCTGATCTTACCATCCTTCGAATTACAAGTGCCTGCCACCACACCCAGCTTTATACATGGCTTCTGGGGATCTGAGCTTAGGTTCTCATGCCAAATGAGTCATCTCCTTAGTCTCTAACTAAGCCCTTTTGGTATCTTAGGAGACCCTCAGAATAACAAAGTAATATTAGTGGCAACTAGAGCAGATTTGATACAGTGTATAGGTATGAATGACATGTTCTCCTATTTTCCTAGAAAATATAATAGGATCAGTTGTTACTTGGATAAGACCTTTAAATTTTAAAAGACTTTTAATTTTTTGAGACCTAGTTTCCTCATCTGTTGTGAGGAAGTTGCTTTTCTGATAGTAACCAGCTGTGGTTTTAGAAGTCTGTGAAAAAATATTTTAAAATGATGGAACCTGGGCATGGTGGCACTGCTTTTAATCCCAGCACTTGGGAGGCAAAGGCAGGCAGATCTCTGTGAGTTTGAGGCCAACCTGGTCTACAAAGTGAGTTACAGGCCAGCCAGGGCTACAGGGAGACCCTGTCTCAAAAAGGCCAAAAATAAATAAATAAATAAATAAATAAATAAAATAATCGAAAAAAATCCAGTCATGGGATGCATGCCTATAATTCTAATAGCCCTTGAATGGTTAAAGCAGGAGCATCAGTTCTAGGTCATTCTTGACTACCTAGAGACTTTGAGGCAAGCCTGGTTTACATGAGACTCTGTCTCAAACCTATAGCAGCAATAGCAGTAAAAAATAAAGATAGGAAAAATGTAAAGTGGTGGTTGTATTTACCTAGGCACACACTGGAAAGGAGTCAGGAGATGACGCCCTGGAAGTGCAGGTGCCTATCAGAAGGGGGAGAAGCTGGAGAAAAGGGATGAGGAGGCTAACAATACATCGAGCGCTAATGACATGACAGCTCCAGTGCCCAGCACTTTTCATAAAGTGGCTTTAGTCTTCATGCATACCCCACAGGGTGGGTCCATCTACGAGATGGGAAAATGAAGGCCTAGCAAGGTTAAATATCCTCCTCACGGTACATGCTAAGGATAGCTGAAGGGGAAGTTTGGACCAGAAAGATTGACTTTGTTCTCTGAGCCCTATCATTTCCAGCCTCAAAAATACACATATTTGACAACGAAGACTGAATTCCCAAGATGTGTATAGTTACTATCCCATGGCCCCTCAGACAGTACTGCTTACTTCAAAAGAACTCCATAATTATTTGTCCTGTAATTTCTCTGCCTATTTTTGCCCTAAAATGTTATTCCTTGATCAACTCTACATATGAGTGGCTCAATTTACATAGGTATAGGAGGTGATGAGCTTCAAAACCTATGCCTTGATTTGACTCTTCCAACAGGATTTCAAATTCCTATCTTGTGGTGCACCTTGACTTTTCAGGCCCCCCCCCCCCCCGCCACCAACCCCACTCCCTGCCATTTGTGAGCTATTACCATGATTAGCTCATGGGCTTGTTTAAAGTTTCACAACCTTCCTTTTGATAACTATCCTTAAATTCTGGTTCCAATGATTTGAAGCAGTCAAGACATTAACTAACATGGGCCTCATTAGAGGAAAAAATGATTATTTAATTAGATGACTATTGTTTCTATTGTCATTCTGTTCTCAGTTCTGTGGAAATGGGCTCCCTGCTGCTTGCCATTTCTGGCAATCTTTATTCCCCTCATTACTAATTCCTTTTAAACACTGTGCCTACTAATCAGTCCAGGTCCTGTGTTTGGAAGCCCAGCTTTATCTTTCCTTTCCTTTTGGATTCCAGGGTGACTAGTAGATCCAGGCAAGGACTCAGACAGTAGCCAATGTCAAGGGTTTACTTTGGGAACACAACAGCAGCATCTCACATACTGTTTCATGCAATTGTTACATTTCAGGGCCAGGGTTCAGGGAGAATTTCCGTAAATCTGCTGGGTAATGCACTAAATGAGATTAGAGAGGGCTTCATTTGATCATGGTCAAATGAAAATATCGTATGTTAATTTCCTAGTACAAGCTCGAGGCAGATAGCTAATATCTCTTTGGGAAGAACTAGAAACACACACAGGGAGGAAATACAAGCTATGGCCTATATGGAAAGATGAAGCAGGGGGTACTTCTTGTGTAGAGGAATGTAGATGCCTTAAGATCAGAACGTTGCTGCTGGGTTTCCCTTTTTCCCTTCCCTCCCCATTATCTGTTAACTCTTATGTGAATTATTACCCTGAAACAGATTTCTAATTCTAATCAATAGGTTGCTTTTATGTGTTTAGAGGTGAAAGAATTCTTCAAGTTATTATTATTATTGGTTTTTTTTTTGCAAAATAGAAAATTAAGAAGGGCGAAAAAAGCATTAGCAAACAGAAGATAGTTTGTAGACTTAACCTCTATTTATCCATATACACAGATTTCTTTCAGGCTTTGATCTGAATCAGCTCAAATCAGAAAAGTTTCATCTTGGAACTGCTACAAAAACACGGTACTTACATTTGAAAGTTAAACGACATTAATATTTTAAAACAATCCTAGGAAGAAGATTTAGGAAAACAGACTGGCCTTCTGGTCATCTAACACATACAGAATCTTAAACATATTACTATTTAATATATTGAGAAGTTCCTAGATGTAAATACAATCGAAAAAAACTAATGTAGAGGTCCAAAACACTCATTATTGATGATTAAAGGATGTTTGTTAGCGTTGTGGAAATTTGCTTCAATGTATCACGAACTTTTGGAGCACCTGTCCTGTGTCTCATGAGACTTCCGGGATAAATGATGTTAGGAGACTCTCAAGAAGAATTAGCTGGTATCTGAGAAAACCTAGAAAATCTCATGATGGGGACAAACTTTCTAGTAGGAAACCATACCAGAAAGCATGTGATTAGATGGTGAAATAGTAAATACAGGCGGGATGACTGAGATGAAAACCAGGAGCTGGTGGCACTTGGGGAATGAAATTCTTGGATGGCTATATAGAAGAGGAACTCCTAGGATGTCTTTAGAACAATTTGGGTAAAAAAGGAAATAAGCGTAGTTTAGGGGGCTAGAATAGCATGAGGGCAAATGGGACCACTGGCCATGTTAGAACAAGGATCTATAACCTAAGTAGACAAAAGATGATGGGAGGCAGAACCCTAGATCCTGTCCCATCCCTGACACTTCCCTCATGCATGAAAAATGTGGTTAACCTATTTCCTCATCAGGAAAATGGAAGCATTGGAGAAAGGTTTTCCAACTCCTTCCTGTCTCCAAATCCCAGGGCCTTGGAATAGGTTCCAATCATGGCTTCAACTGATTTTGAGAACTAGGTCCTTTTGTGTGTGGGTCTATACAGGTGTACATATTTGTGTATATGTGTAGAGGCCAGACGGCAACCTTGGCTGTTGTTCCTCAGGTGCCATCTACCTTGTTTTTTTGAGATGGGGTCTCTCACTGCCCTGGGATTTGCCAAGTAAGCTAGACTGACCAGCAAAGTCCAAGGATTCACCTGCCTGCACCTCTCCGGTCGTTCATGCCTGCATTGCATGCACGTTGCCAACTTAATGATCTCTCCATCCATAGTTTCTTCTTTCAAGTATTTTAGATTTATTTATTATTTTATGTGTATGAGTGTTTTACTGACATGTATGTAAGTACACCATGTGTGTGCCGTGCCTGTGCAGGCCAGAAAAGGGCATCAGATCCCCTGGAACTGGAGTTACAGATGGTTTCTAGCTCTCATGTGTGTTCTGGGAACCGAACCTGAGTCCTCTGAAAGAGCAGCCAGTGCTCTTAACTACTGAGCCATGTCTCCAGTCCCTAGCCCTAGTTTTTTACCCTTTGAAAGTGGCATGAGATGCTTGAAAACAGTGAATATGCTTAATGTATAGCAAGTGCTTAGAACAGGTTGGTGACTTCATTCTTTATTTTAGTGATTTTTTTAAACAAAACGTCTAACAATGGGCTCTAAATGATATTATTTAGTATCCACTAATTAATACTGTTACTGTGATAGATAGTGGTTCTCACAGGTTAGGGAAGCATTTTTGTAAATTATGAAGGCCTTGGCTACCAGAACTAGGCATTTAAGAATAGGAATGGGAAATGAAGGCTCCTGATAGATTCACAGTAGGAATTTGTTATGGTCTGGTATAAAATGTCCCCAAACATTCATCTGTTGAGGCTTGGTCCTCAGTAGCTTTATGAAGAGATGATTGGCTCATGAGGGTCTTAACCTTGTCAGTGGATTATTCTACGGATGAGGTTATAGCTAAATGTGCTATTAGGAGATGGGGCTATTAGGAGGAGGTGAGGTTTTGGTGGCTTTATCTTGTTCCATTCTCCCTCTGCTTCCTGACTTCCAGGAAATGAGCAGCCCTCTTCTGCTACAGGTCAAGATATCCTGCCTCTCCACAGACCTGAAATTAATGGATTCACCCAATATGAACAGAAACCTTTGTAACTGTGAGTCAAAATAGGCCTTCCTTCCTTTCAAATTTATTGTTTCAGATGTCTTGCCATAGCAACAGAAAACTGACTCACACAGAATTTTTAACAGTAAGGAGACTTACCTGGAGGCAGAGTCTCTCCGTGGATTCAGGGTGCAGGACAATAAAGTTCTAGTTGTGATGTGCACAGGTGGAAGATGGAATTGATTTAATTTGGAAAATATGACAAAAAGACAACCTGGTGACCATGTAGGTGAATGTGCACCCATTATTCAGAGCCCTGGTAGAAAGGAAAGGGGTGGAGGCAGACACAGAGATGGGGAGGATGGGAGATGAATTGATGCTTCTGCTAGGACCCGGAAGAAGCAAACTCAGATGTAAGGCCACTGAATTTCAAGAATGGCTGGCTTAGAATTAACACTGTGGAGATAGGGGGGTACCAAAGATGGAGGTCTCAAGCCATTATGCTCAGACATTTAGGGACACTGAAGAGGAATGAGAGAGCAGAGTCTGGCTCCCCAACATGGCTACACATGGCCATCTTCTAGGTAGCACTGGCCAGGTGTGGTGGCGCACACCTTTAATCCCAGCACTCGGGAGGTAGAGGCAGGCGGATCTCTGTGAGTTCAAGACCAGCCTGGTCTACATAGTGAGTTCCAGGGCAGCTGGGGCTACAGGGAGACCCTGTCTCAAAAAAGACTAAAAAAAAAAGAAAAAAAATGATAGCAGGGTATGGTGGTGCATGCCTTTAATTCCATTACTCGAGAGGTAGAAGTAGGTGGATATTTTTGAGTTCAAGGAAAGCTTGATCTATATAGCCAGGTCCAGGCCAGCCAGGGTTACATGGTAAGATCCTGAGTCGAAAAAACAAAACCAAACCAAACAATAAAGCAATTAGGCAAACAAACAAACAACAAACAAACCATGACCTGATGCCTGGCTTTGTCTTCCCTTATAATTGATTTGGGGTACAGTCTGGGCACGGACATTTTTTGTTTGTTTTGTTTTGTTTTAGAGATAAGGTAGCCTAGGCTGGCCTCCAACTCTAGAGCTTCCTGCCTTAGCCTTCTAAGCATTGTATTACCAGGGTATGCCTCCCACACCTGGGCTGGGCATGGGTATTTTTGTCCTATACCAGTATTCTTGTAGGGAAAAGTCAAGACCACAAGTTCATTCTCCTGTGAAGAGATGAGAAAGAGAAGCTTGTGACAAAAATTCACCTACCAAATGCTGAGCTCCTGACTGGGGCTTCACCAGTCTGTTCTCTTCTATAATTCCCACAGCTGCTGTCTAGTTCTCTGGGCAAGTGTAACTGAGATTTAGAGCACAGGAGCCATGCATAGAAGCTCTCCCATTCCAAACATCATTTTATAAAACTAAAGAACAAAAATTGGAGGGGGCACGAGAGTTGGATCAGTGTGGTTGAGAGCATTTGCTGCTCTTCCAGAGAAGCCAAATTCAGTTCCCAACATCTATGCTGGGTGACTTCTAACCATCTGTAACTCTAGCTCCAGAGGATTGGGATGTTCTCTCTGGCCTCCCTGGGCAATTGTATTCATGTGCATATCCCACACAGACACACACACAAACATACACATAACTAAAATAAAAATAAATCTTTTTTAAAAAAGATGTTATTTAATTTTTATGTGTATGGGTGTTTTGCCTACACGTGTGCAAGTACACCAGGTGCATGTCTGATGCCTGTGGAGGCCAGAAGAGGGTGTTAACTATGGGTGTTAGGCACTGTGTGGTACTGGGAACAAGACCTAGAAGAGTAGTAAGTGCTCTTAACCAATGAGCAATCTTTCCAGCTCTACAAATAAATCCTTAAAAAAAATTTGACTGAGTATGATGGTGAATGCAGGGAATCTCCACACCCTGGAGGTCTAAAGAGGCTACAGCCACCTGTGTTATGCAACAAAACTGTTTGGAAAAAAAATCTGGGGAGCATCTTTTATGTTTGGAATTTACTAACAGCACATGTTAAAAAACAAAACTCTAAATTTAATATCACAAATAATGTATTCATGTATTCTAAAACTTGGCCAGTGCTTTTTTGTATTTGTTCACCTTATTCAAAATATAATTTCTCACTCAGAAGCTGGTTGTTTTGTCTATGTATAATTGGAACCAATTTGGTGATCTGGAGCAATTCTAAATCGTTATTTTTTAAAGCTGCCACAGCGGCTTCAGAGAAGAAGGTGCATAAGGAAAGGCTTTGTGACGTGAGGGTTGATGGAAACCACTAAGGTAAGAAAATGGCTGAGGATAATAGATCAAAATGCATTGTGTGAAATACTTGAATCAGTGCATTAAAAATTTATTTGTTATTTTCATTTTGTGTGTATGAGTGTATTGTCTGCATGTATGTGAGTGCACCCATATCATGCAATGCCACAGAGGTCAGAAGAGGGCTTCAGATTCCCCTGGAACTGGAGTTAAGGACGGTTTGTAGCCACCATGTGGGTGCTGGGAATCGAACCCAGGTCCTCTGTAAGAGCAGTCAGTGCTCTTAACCACTCAGCCATCTTTCCAGCCCCGGTACATTTTTTTTTTAAAGAAAAAGGCTGAGGGTGGGGAAAGGAATATTTTACTTATTATTTTTATTCTGTGTGTATGGCTGTCTATAATGCAGTGCAATGCCCACGGAGGTCACAAGAGGACATTAGCTCCCCTGGAACTGGAGTTACAGATGGTTGTTAGCTGCCATGCAGGTGCTGGAAAGCCAACCTAGGTCTTCTGCAAGAGCAGCCAGTACTCTTAACTGCTGAGTCATCTCTCCAGCCCCCAAACGGATATTTTGAGTATGTATTATATATATATATGCAGGTGCCATGAGAGATGCTTAGCATATCTTTTCACTGTCTGATCAAAATCTAAACTCCTTCTTTGGTGTGTCTTTGGGGTATGGGTTTTGGAGAAAGAGAAACCCTGCTTTTGAGGGAGAGTTCTGATACTCTTTATTTCCTTCTTTCTCAGTCAACCAGGTGGCCTTCCCATGTGTAAGCATAATGTGACTGAGACAAATGGCAAATGCTTGTGTTGCTGTCTCAAACGTACCATGGGTGGTACTCCCAGAGAGGTCTTCTCACTGGACCCTTGTCTTATTCTGAGTCCTCTGATGCCTGACTTCTTGATTCTTTTTCATTTTTCTTTCCCAGTTTCCCATAATTTCTTGAATTCCACAAGCCATCTGATACCTTCTCAAAGCTTTATTTTTCAGTGAAATTAGCCTGTACCCTCCTTTCTTATTTTCAGTTAAGAATCTTGACTAGCTTTAACAGTTCAAAGGGGCTTATTTACCCAAGTGCGTTTTATAGTTGAGGAAAAAAAATAAAACCTCAAAGAGTTTGAGTTACTTGCAGCGCTCACAGAACTGGAGGAAGGCAGAACCAGGTTCTGGCTAGGTGTTCCCTGCATAGGCTATTTTTGAAGGGGTGACAGCTTTAGAACAGCAGAAGTTGTGAGGACATCCTTAACACCACTTTACAATAGGCAGCAAAGATCTTTTGACCTCAAGGTGCTGTCTTATCCTATACTTATTTTAAAGAAAAGAGAGAGAGATGTGGGATACTTAAGTAACAAACAGAACGTGCTTTAAAGAGGTTCATAGGAACTGGCGAGATGGCTCAGCAGGTAATAGTGCTTGCTGCCAAGACTTATAACTTGAATTCAATCCCTGGGATCCACACAGTAGAGGGATAGGGCATGCTGTGGCAGAGAGATGCCTCTGCCCACAATAAATAAATAGAATATAATAACAATGGAGAAAAGAGGTTTGTAAAATTCATTTACCGATGAATTATTATTATTATTTTTCAGCTATTGAAGGAACTCACACAGGACATCTTGATGGAAGTAAGCACAAAAATTTCATCAAATAAATAAAAAATGAGAATGTTCTTAAATAGCTGGATTTCTTAGAGATCAGGGGCTCCTTTCTAGAGATCAGGCTTCATTTGAACTAGTCTTGAAGGCTATGGGCAGTGGCCTGGAGGTGAGGTGCCAACCCTCGGGTGGATGGAGATGCCTTGTTATTCAGCGCACCTGCTCTCGATTGGCCTGGGAAACAACGCATGTCATGTTCTTGAAACACTCAGATGGTGATTATGACTGATTATACACGATGCCACGGTCTCTAATCATATCACTTGCATGCCTGTGAACGGCAGTGACAAGGGTTTGAAAGGAGAAGATCACAGCTGTCTAATAAAAAGAAATCAGATAAAGCAGACACTGTCGCAGGCAGATCATAGACCAGACTGCAAAGGAGGCCACTTGATGAGGTTTTGCTGGTTCTGTCATCAGCTTGACCCTGCCCACTCTCCTTCCTCAAATCTCAAATCCTTAATACAGGAGCTGCAGATGCAACCCATGGACTTGGCTAGATTTTTAATCTATCTATCTATCTATCTATCTATCTATCTATCTATCTACCTACCTACCTATCTATCATCTATCTACCTATCTATCTATCATCTATCTATCTATCTATCTATCTATCTATCTGTCTATCTATCATCTATCAATCTATCTATCTATCTATCTATCATCTATCCATCTATCTACCTTTCTATCTATCATCTATCTATCTATCTATCTATCTATCTATCTATCTAGGAGATCTATCTATCAATCATCTATCTATCATCTATCATCCATCTATCTATCTACCTTTCTATCATCTATCATCCATCTATCTATCTATAATCTATCTATTATCTATCTATCTATCTAACATCTATCATCTATCAATCTATCTATCATCTATCTATCTATCTATCTATCTTCTATCTATCTATCTATCTATCTATCTATCTATCATCTATCATCTCTCTATCATCATCTATCTAGCTAGCTATCTTCTATCTAATCGTCTATCTATCTTTCCTTTCTCTACGTCTCTCTGTTTTTGTCTCTGTCTCTCTCTCTCTGT
>NW_008355272.1:8106701-8131629 GCF_000622305.1 Nannospalax galili
TTTTAACAAACTTTATAAAGTATAATTTACATATTTACATATAACAAAATCAAACATTTTAAAAATACAATTAGATAAATTTTGACTAAACTTGTGTTCACGTGACCACTTTGAAAACCAGGCTGGGGGTGGTGGCACATGTCTTTAGTCCCAGTACTTGGGAGGGGAGGCAGAGGCAGGTGGATCTCTGTGAGTTCAAGGCCAGCCTGGTCTACATAGTGAGTTCCAGGCCAGCTAGGGCTATAGGGAGCCCTGTTCAAAAAAAAAAAAAAAAAAAAAAAAAAAAAAGAAATTTCCAAATTATATTAAGAAATTCCCTTAGGCTTTAATGCCATTAATCTTCACAACTTTTAGATTGTGAGAACCAACAATGCAGATTTGTCTTAACATTTTATTTGTATTGTATACATTTCAGGTATGTAACATGACCTTTTGATATTTGCATACATAGTAAAATTATTGCTATGGTCAAATCAATTCATTTATCCAGCTTCTCATATCATCACTTTATTTTTTCTTATGGGGGGGTAAAAGAACACTAAAACATCTACAATTGGCAATTTTCTAGCATATAACACAGTATTATTCACTACAGTTCTTATATAGTAGAGCTTTAGATCTGTCATCACTTATAGCAGCAACTTTATGCCTTTTGACTTTTTACTTTTGTCCCTCTACCAACCCTTAGTAATACCTTTCTACTCTTTTGTGGAGTGATGTATGTGTGTGTAATCATGCATGTGAGTGTGCACATGCAGAAGCCAGAGGAGAACATTTGTGTTTTCCTCTATTGCCCTTTCCTTTATTGCTTTGAGACAGGGTCTCTCACTGGACTGGAATCTCTCTAATTTTCTACAGGCTGGCTGGTCATTAATCTCCAGGAATCCACCTGTATCTGTCTTGAAATATTGGGGTTATAGGCACACACAGCCATGACTGGCTTTTTCCATAGGGGCTTGGGGTTTGAACTCAGGTCCTTATGCTTGCAGAGCAAACATGCTTTCACACTGAGCCATCTCCTCAGCTCATATATTTGACATTTTCAAAAGACATCACCTATAAGAGGTATCATGCAACATTTTTTATTTCTGATTGTTATTTATTTCACTTAGCATAAACTTTGTTACTTTTATCCCTGTAGTTGCAAAAGGCAGACTCTCCTTTTGAAAGACCCAATAACATTCTGTTATATGTGTATGTGCATTTTTTTTTTTTTGGTCTTTTTGAGACTGGGTCTCCCTGTAGCCCCAGCTGTCCTGGAACTCACTATGTATTCCAGGCTGGCCTTGAACTCACAGAGATCCGCCTGCCTCTGCCTCCTGACTGCTGGGATTAAAGGCATGCGCCACCACTCCCAACATGCATTTCTTTATGTAGTCACCTGTCTAGCTAGTGCTGAAGAGAACGAGAAGCACAGGGATCATTCTGCAGTGTAGCTCATTCCCTCTGAGTATACACCCATAAGCATTGTCTGGTCATATGGCATTTTGACCCACACTTGTTTTTGAGGAATTTCCACACTCTTGTCCACAATAGCTATTGAATATGTGTTCCCAGGACACTCTTTCTCCACACCCTCAGCAGCTCTTGTGATCTCTTGTCTCTGATAGCCACTATCCTAACAGATACAAGTGTTATCTCATTGTAGTTTCTATTTGTATTTTCCCTAGTGGTTACGATAGTTTCTGCCACTGTAATTTTGCTTTTTTTATATGGTTTCATGTAAGTGGAATGAAAGAGTGGTGGTGTTGTTTCATAGGAATAGGATGTGTGTAACTTTACAAGGAACCACTATCCCACTCTTCAAAATGACTATACCGTTTTATTTTTGTTACATCAACAACAGGTATTTCAGCTTCTTGCTAGCTCTTGGTATGATTAGTCTTTTCAGTTATCCCATTCAGTTGCATGTTACTACAGCTTTGACGTGTCTGGGGTTTATTTATCATACATTTGTTTTAAGTTAAGTTTTTGATGTTTTAAATTGTGCTGGTCAGTATCTTACTATTGAGTTGTGAAAGTTCCTACATATATTGGGTAAAAGTTCTACGTTTCATATATGATTTGGAAACATTTTACCCTAGTAAAATATTTATGCAAATATTCCTAATATTTGCCTTTTCATTGGCTAATTCTTTTCAAGAACATTTAAACATTTTTGCCTCTGTTCTGTATTTTATATCTAGCTCTATGTGGTCTATTCTTTATTTTAAATTATTTTATTTATTATTTTTATTTGATGGGTACAAGTGTATTGCCTGCATTTATGTAAGTGCACTCATATCATGCAATGCCTGTGGAGGTCAGAAGAGGGCTTTGGATCCTGGAGCTGGAGTTAGGACAGTTGTTAGCTACCATGTGGGTTCTGGGAATTGAATCCAGGTCCTCTGCAAGTGCAGCTAGTGCTCTTAACTGCTGATCCATCTCTCCAGCTCCCTATTTGGCCTCTTTTACTCAGGTTTGTCAGTGATTTGAGAGAAGTCTGTAAGTTCATTTTTCACATATGGCTGCCCAGTGTTATAATATCATTTGTTGAGGTTTATCTTAAAAATGTATCATTATCATTATTGTGTGTGCATGATATAAGAATGAGGGGCACATGCAGTGTGCATGTGGAGGTCAGAGGACAAGTGTGTGAAATCAGTTCTCTCCTTCCACCATTACATAGTTTCCTGGATTCAAATTCAGGTTGCTAGGCTTATGTGGCAAGCCCCTTTACCAGCTGAGCCATCTTGCCAGACCTGAGAATATATTTTTACAATTTACGTATCCTGGCATTTCTCCTGGAGATTAATCCACTTGATATGTGGATGGTCTTTGGGATACTTAATTTTATTTTTATAAAGTTATGCCAGAATCACACTGTACTGATTATTAAAGTTTTGTATTAAGACTTGAAAAGAAAATAAGTTTTTCAATTTTTCTTTATAAAAAAATGAGTATTTTTTTGGTACTTAAATTTTAGATAATTTGTGCCTTTATTCAAAATATTCACTCATATTTGGACTGAAAATTGTGTTAAGCCCATGTATCAATTTGGGTGAATTGGTATCTTAGAAATATTTAGTATATGAACATTGCTTCATTTATTAAGGTATTCTTTAATTCCTTTCATCAATGTTTTATGCATGTTTTATTAAGTGTATCCCAAAATATTTTCTATTTTTACATTGTTATAAAGATGTGCAGGAAGGAATTCAGGTCTTGTGCATGCTAGGCAAGTGCTGTACACTGAGCTACATCCTGAGGTATGTCCTTTGTGCTTCAGTTTCTAACAGTTTATTCACATGTGGAAATAAACAGATTTCTAACAATGACCAGGTAGCCTATAACTTTACCAAGCTATTAGTTGTAGTAGTTAGAAAAGTACAGATTTTTTTCTAAGATCGTCTGTATAAATGGCTAGATTGTTTATGAATAAAGAAAAATTTGCTTCTCCTTTTTCAGTCTGGATACTTTTGATGCCTTTGTTTTTCTTGACTTCTTGAATTATCTAGGATTCCTAGAAGAGTGCTTAGGCATGGCAAGAGTGTGCACCCAGACTCATTTCTGTTCAGAGAGAGAAAGCTTTCAGACTCTTATCTCTACGTATGATGGTAACCATGGCTTGTTTTATTTATTTATTTTTAATTTTGGTAGATTCCTTATTTCAGATTGAGAAAGTTGTCTGAGTGATGAATGAACGTTAGCTTTTGTTATTTTTTAAGGTTCTTGTTACTTTTAAACTTTCTTTTTCTTTCTTTCCTCTTATACTGAGTCTTGCTATGATTCCATTTTCTGTCTATTATGACTTACAAACTTTCTTGAGCTTACACTTTTAGTGGTTGCTACAGAGTCTACATAAAACAACCTTGTCTTATCATAGCATCTCTTTACACAGTATTTTGCCATTTCACATATACAAAGTCATGAGGATGTCTGAATTTAAAGCTGTCCAGACCTATATAGTCAGATTTTGTCTCATAAGAGGAAAGAAAAGCATCTTATGATAGGATACTTCCATTTCCACCTTCTGGTTTTCTGTGAACCCATCATAAATGTATGTATTAATCCCTAAAATGCAATATGTTTTTTAAGATTTTTTTATTCCAAAAATGTTAATAATTACCCTCATATTTACCAGTTTATATTTTTTAATTCCTTAATATAGATCCAAATTTTTATTGACTATTGTTTCCCCTGTACCTTAAGAACTTATTTAACAGGACTGCATCACTGTTGACCAATAGTCTTAATTCTTTCAGAATTTGTTTATCTGAAAGCTTCATTAGTCTTTCATTTTCTAAAATTCTCACTTGGCATAGATTCCTAGTTCCTTTTCTTTCGGTCTTGTAAAGCTGTGCCTCATCATCCTCTGTCCAGAAAGTGTGACTTTTGTGTAGTGCTCCTCTCCTCTGTATGCTAATATCTCTCTCCAGTGCTTAGTGGGACATTGGCCTGTGCTTGGGCCCCCTTTCCTGAAGGCAGCCTCTAGCCAATAGACTGGAACACTGACAGTATACCTGGCTTGTTTCTGACTGTTCGTATTGCCTGTTCAATTTCTAAAAGTCATTGTTTTATAATTTTACTTTGGCTTCCTAATTGCTCAAGGTAAACAAGTTTTGCTCCCCTTTGGCTAGAATGAAAGCCCACCCAGGAGCTATAAAACAAAACAAATCTTTACTGAAGTATAGCACGAATGAAGAAAAATGCTGTAGATTTTCGTTTTTGATTTTTATAAATGGTCATATGCACGCAACGGCTGCCCAGGTTAAGAATCAGAGCACCTTCAGGATGCCAGTCACTGTCTTTGACTTCCCTCCAGTCTGTAACTCCCAAATGGAAACCATCATTTTGATTTCTGATTATATGTTTTTTCTTTTATTAATTATTAAAAAATTAATTAAAATTTTGTGTGTTTCATGCAGAACATCTCAATCAACCTTAATCATCTTTATACCCCTTAACCTACTGGCACCCTCCCGTAGCCCCTCACTGGAATTCATATATTCTGTTATTTATGTTAAAGCCTATTGTGTCAAGTTAGTGTCCCCAGATGCACCTATTTGCAGCTTATCTAGAGTCCCTCCCTTTAGGAAGATCAACTCTTCCTCATCCAGCAGTAATCAGTTGCCAAGATTTCTTTAGCTAAGATTGGGGTCAGTTGTCCATTTCCCAAGTTCTATGGTGGGTTTTTGTCTGCTTGAGTTTGCATGAGTCTTGTGCATGCTGACACCATTGCTGTAGGTTTATATGAGCAGGGTTCCAGGAGCTTGTAGGACAATATTTCCATATGGTCATGTACCTCCTCCCTGGCTCTTACAATCTTTCTGCCCCATCTTTTGCAATCACCCCTGAGCCCTGGGATGGGTGAATTTTATTATAGGAGTCCTATATTATATTATATTATATTATATTATATTATAGGAGCCACCTGGGTGGGTGAATTTTATTATAGAAGTCCTGTCCAAGGACCAGTGTTCTGCAGACTCTTAATTTCTATACTTTGACCATGTGTGACTTTTGTGTTCCTGGCCCTTTGTTGTGTGAGGGAGCTTCATTAATGAGAACTGAGATATTAATTAGTGTCCTCTTTACCCTTGTTCTATGTTCCATGAGCCTTAGGTGTAGAGGTTTCATTGAGATGTGTCATTTAGACTTGGGCAATTCAGACAATGTCTATGTGTGACCAGTTGTGGTATTCTGCAATAGTCTCTGTCTGGTGCACAAGAAGCTTATTTGGTGAGTGGTGACTGGGATATTTGTCTGGAAATATAAAGACATGTATTTTGTATATAATTAGAAATTACATTAATCTAGGGATGTTACAGTCTTGGGGTTTTCTCTAAGATTTATGACCTCTCCAGCCATGTGTGTTTGGCTACATTTATAGTACCACACATGGGTTTCCTCCCACTGAGTGGGTTTTTAGTCCATTAGGTAACTGTTGATTGCCCTAAGATAAAAGTGCCACTATTGCACAAATGTCATATGCTGTACTGGTCATTGATGTGGTTATTTGGTCTTGAAACTGGTGTTGGACCATCCATTGATGTTCTCCCTTAACAATTTGCATAGTGTCCTCCAAAGCTATGAGAACTAACCTTCAGGGGAAGTGGCTTCCAGGTCAGTTTCAGCTCTATTGCTCCAAATCTTATATTCTAAGGATGTAGGTTTATTTTTGCATGTTTTTGAATTTTATGTAAAGGGAATATTGTACTATGCATTCTTTAGCACTGGTCCTCCTTTGTTAATTATTACATCTGTAAACATTTTGCATGCTGCTTTGGGTAATTATAGGTCATTCACTCTCTTGTGGTATAGTACTACTCTGAGTAAATTTCTTTAACTGTTGGATGTTGATACTGACAGCAGTATCACTAAAATATTGTAGGTGATGCATTTTGGTGAACATGTGTATGTACTACTGGTGCACACATACTTAGAAGTTTAATTGTTTGGCTGTAGGAAATGTGTATATTTAACTTTAGTAGAAACTAGCAAAGAGTTTTCAAAGATATTGGGTCAATTTATCCTTATACCAACAGCAGGTATGAAGTTTGGTTGTTCAGGAAGGAACTTTTAAAAGTTCAACATATAATATATATCCTCTGAGAATGTTTACTCTTATTGAGAAGACTAGAGACAAAGAAACAATGTATCTATCATATCATGGAATAAAGTTATAGAAAATATGCATAGATCAACAGGGAGAAGAGCTGTAGCAAAATCTTCACAGAGGAGCTGGGATTTTGAGTTAGGCCTAAAGATGCAATTATTTGTAGAAGAAGAGAAAGGCATTTGGAAATACAGGCAAAATGACTGGTATAAGAAAGTGACTGAGATGCAGGAAACATGGTAAGTATACGTGTGGTTCAGTGATATGAGGTTCAGTGCATGCGTGGTTCAGTGCATGTGCAGTTCTGTCATGTTAATTGTATTATCTAGCTATTAATTATTCATATTTGGAATTCCTGCATGTGAGGACTTGTTCTGGCTTCAAAGCAGAGTAAGACAAGTCACCACCTTTAAGCTGCTATGCACTTATGTCTCAGGGTTGGGTAGTGTTGAGATGCAGGTTATTTAAATGTAATAAAGAACTAAGGGATAGCTTTAAACTCCCAAGACTCTTGTGTAGGTCATAATAGTGTCCTTACAGTAAGACATACTGGTTAGGGTCATTGACTTCTCTGTTCTGCCGCTTCACACTCTTCTTTCATCAAAACACATTATGTTCAGCTAACTGCTGTATCCTTTTCCTGTTTACTTCAGAAGGCCATGGATGCCATTAGAGTTTGTGGCTTCCTCCTGTGACCTCCAGATCCAGTCAGAACTGGCTCCCACCAGGTCTTTTCTAGGCTTGTCTAAAGCCTCCACCTTTATTTTTATTGCAGAGTTTTCAGAGGAGTAAAAAACGGGCTTTAAAAATGGCTGTTTCCTGAACGGGCACGGGAGCAGATAAGATCCAGGTTTACATTTCAGCTTTGCCCTCACCAGTTGCATCTTTTAGTCAAATTCCTCATGTTTCCTCAAATTCTTCACCTAAAAATGGGGGTGTTATTAACCTCACAGGGTTGCTATGAGGATCAACGGAAATGATAACTACAGAACACTTAATCTGGTGACTGCTGGAGGATTAGCATTTCCTAATTTTGTTCTGTCCTGGAGATTAAACCCACAGCCTCATGCATGCTAGGCAAGCATTCTGTCGCTGAGCTGCTGAACTACATTCCCAGCCCTCTTTTAAAAAGTATAGTATTTTTGTACTGGGGGACATCTCAGGGCACTAACTACATAATAGGCCTTAATACAAATGACAGAATGTATGAACTTCAGTTGGGGGGCCATGGGAGAGTGCAAAAGGGGAGGGGGTATAAAGATGATTTTATGTATGAAATACACAAAAATTCAATAAAAAATTTAAAAATATAATGTTTTTATTAATTCTTTGAGAATTTCACACAATGTATTTCAATCATATTCATCCTACCCTTTCCCCTAACTCCTCCTAAGTAAACCCTGCCTTCTTACCCCTTCCCAGATTCATGTCCTTTTTTTTCTTCTTAAACAATCTATATTTGTGCTGCCTGTATACTCATGGGTGTGGGGCCATCCACTGGTGCATGATCGACCTACTCGGGCCCATATCTTTACATAAATCTGACTCTCCTTCCCCAGAAGCTATCAACTGTCGACAGCTCTTCATTTGGAGGTGGGAGCTTATGGGCCAGTCCCTGCCCCATGCTAGAATGTTGCCTGGCTTGATCTTGTGTAGGTCTTGTGCAAGCAACTGCAGCTGTGAGATCTTGAGTACTTGTGGCCCTGTCATGTCAAGCAGAACGTTTCACTCTGGTCTTCCTCAAGCACTGGCTTATAGAATCTTTTCATGTTCTCTTCCATGAGGCCCCCTTGGGGGGTGATATAGACGTCTCATTTGTGGCTGAGCACTCAACTGACACTTTTTAAAAAAGGATTTGTTCATTTATTTTATTTATGTATATGTGTTTGCCTATGTGAATCTATATGCATCATGTGTATGCAAGAGCCTGCAGAGACTGGAAGAGGCCATGGGATCCCTTAGAACTGTAGTTACATGCAGGTGTGAGCTGCCATGTGGGTACTAGGAACTTAACTCAGGTCCTCTGGAGGAGAGGTAATTGCTCTTAACCTCTGAACCATCTCTCTAGTCCTTCCACTGACACTTATCAGTTGTGAGCTTTTGTGTTAATCACTGTCCATTGCACAAAGAATCTTCTCTAATGGGGAGTGAGATCTGCATTAATCTATGGGCACAGTGATATGAATTTAGCAAAATAACAGTAGTAGGCTCACCTCTGGAGCCTATGAGTTCTCCAACATAGGGTCTTGGCCAGATTTATAGTATTAAGCATGCACTTCTGCCCATGGAGTGGGCCTCAAATCCAATCAGAAAACATTGATTACCCCCTTACATTCCTGCCACTATTGCACCTATGGGTGTAACTTGCCACAACAACTGTTATTGTGGTTCACAGAGTTTAAAGCTGGGTAAGCTTGTTGATGACTTTTTTTCCACATTCCCACAGCCCTTGTTTTACTTTATTTTGAGACAATGTCTACCTGTATTTCCTAGGTTGGCCTTGAACTCACTCTGTAACCAAGCTTGGCCTTGAACTTGTGATCCTTCTGCCTTAAAATAGCTGGGATTCTAGATCTGCACTACCAGGCCTTCCTAAATTATTGTTATCCATTTTTAAACTTAAAATAGTCTATGTTACCACCAAATACTGGTAGGTAACCAGTACCGAATATGTACTGACTTTCTACCCAGGCCAAATGGGCCTGGTGCACTTCTTACTGCAGTAACAAGATACCTCCATGTGCCACATGAAATCTGTAGAAGGAAGGCTGGCCTCTTGCCAGCTCCTTGGGAAATGTGATGTAGTTGAAATCAGAAGGACATGGGCATGGTAGGAGCCACTAAGATATCACTTCCTACAGAGAGAGACCTGGGTGTTGGGGATTGAAATCAGGTCTCTGCAAGAGTGGTATGTACTCTTAACAACTGAGCCATCTTTCCAGCTTCAGTTCAGAGTTTATAAAGGAGAGTGCCACTGGAGGCAGGTCTATTGGGTATTTCAAGATCATGTGCTCCACATTCTAGACTGACAATCACAATGTGTACTCCACAGAAGAATGTTTAAAATAGAAACTGCCTGAAATACTAAATTACTGCAGCTACATAAGTAATTACTGACACATTTATTCACTGTTAGAGTTTGGAACTTCCATAGAGCTTCAATATTTCCCTCTTGGATAAAAGCACAAAATAACTTACCATGTAATTTGAATCCGGTATTATTATCCTTAATAAGGAATCAATGTGTCTACTTTTGAGGGTCAACATGGAGCTACTTCACACAGGCCACATGTGTAGGTTAGTATTTCTAAGTTTAAAGTAAGCAAAATATCAGGAAGTGGGAAGGATGAAATCTATAGACACTTTTTCTCAAAGACCATTAAAGAGTACTACAGCTTTCTGTTTATATGTGAAATTCAAAGCTTTTTAAAGTGAAGTGGGCTGTATATGAGTTAGAGTAAGTCCATTTTAGAAAAGTATTAGTAATGTGTCTGCATATTGTTCTGCAAGAAGTTCCTTGCAGAGAAAAGCCATCAGAAAGACTGAGGATAAAAATATACTTGGAAAACTTTTGAACTTCAAACAATATAAACTTCAGGCTGGAGAAAAAGTTTAATGAAAGTAAATTTCCAACATAGGAATTTTGTCAAACATCTGAATTTTCTAGAAAAAATAGGAGCCTTTGAGAAGTCTTGCTTCTATTCTACTATGATCCTCCAATTCTTCTCACCCTTTCTAATATTGGATTCCATAAGAATACAATTTTTGACATTGTGATGAGTATAAAATGGTATATCTTGATAGTTTAAATTTTCATTTTCTTACATTCCACAGTTGTCATAGAAACGAGTTGTTCTGTGAGTTTAGAATAGGCTGCATGGGCCCAAGAGATGGTTCAGAGGAACCCTGAGCTTTACCACTGTGCACTTCTGGGCTCTGAGCATCCTGGGGATGCTCCCAGGAGGTCTGGAGTCGGGTAAGGAGTAAGATCTAGAAACAAAGGGCAAGATAAGCAGGGCTCTGAACCCGATTCAGCAAGATCATGTTTTTTCACGGGTTCCTGTATACTGTAAGTAACACACTCCCTGGTTAAGGTAAACCTGAAAACCAGGGATAACAGTCTCTGAGAAAAGGTGGAAAATAGTCAAAATGACTTAGAATCATAATAAGGTTTGGTTTTGTTTTTTAATTCCCATTTTCTTATACATATATACAAGTTGTATGATGTTGCATCAGATAAAATGCAGAAGCAGCTATGAATCCAGCTGGCTTTTATTAGGCTAAACTTTAAACGATTTGTAAAAAAGCAAAACAATGCCATTCACATTACCTTTTTTCCTTTGGAAAATATTATTTTTTATCACAAATATTTCACGTTTGTTAACATATAATTATTTATTTTTGTTATTTTAAATAAGTTAACAAAACAATATTTTAAACATTACTCAATTTAAATTACAGTTTTCAAATACTAACAATACTGACAGATATAACCATGTAAGCAAACACTCTGAGTGCTTAATATTTTTTTGACTGCGAAGGGATCATGACTCTAGAGAGCTTGAAATTTTCTCATCTATTAAAAAGAGACTCGGAATTTACTGATAGGTCTCGGTTGTGGGAGGTTGGGGTTCTCTTGTCAACAAGCCCACATTTGGGTGTTAGCAGTGACTGCTTTTATGCACATGTGCAGACCTCTTAGACTATGGGATTGGTCCTCAAGAGGACACGGGGTGCTGGATGTATGAGGAGTGCTTTTAAGTAGGGGAGCATTTGATAAGAGTTCTCAGCTGTGAATGATGCATCAGACCACATCCTTTGAAGCAGTGGGTCTGAGTGCAGGGCCACGAGGGTGAAGGCCATGCTGCGGCTCTTCTGCATTTCAGCCCATGTCCTCTGGTGGGTGGTGGTACGAAGGAGTGGAGACTCTTCTCCTGCATTTGGTTTCCCTTTCTAGCTGAAATTGGGTAGTTCTTTCTGGGGGGAACTCCTTGCCTTCATATTTCCTATTGTATAAACAAAATAGGGTCATTTTTTTTCTGTAAGGGTTTGTCAAGTATGCTAGTGATGCTTGCAGAAACAGTAGCTATAGATAGCTCTGCTGGTTGATAGTAGTAGCTTCCTATGAACCATCTGAGATGGGGGACAAGCCTGAGGTGCCCCACTGTGAGAGCTAATATGGATGGTCAACTTGACAAGATCTAGTATCACCTAGGTAACAAACTTCTGGGCAAGTCTGTGAAGGAGTTTCTACACTGGGTTGCTTGAGTTAGGAAGACTTAAATGTAAGCAGCACCTTTCCATGGGATGGGGTTTAAGACTGAAGGAAAAGGAGGAAGTGAGCTCAGTTCCAACATTCATCTTTCCCTGCTTCCTGGCTGTGGATGCAATGTGGTCAGCTGACGGACTGTACCTTTGAACTGTGAGTTAAAACAAACCATTCATTCCTTCCTTAAGTTGCTTGTGTCAGTTATATTCTTGCAGCAATGAGAAAAGTAACAGATCAACCCCCTGTGCCCACATTCATGGCTTTATATGAACCAAATAGTTCATGTTGATATAGTACAGAAGATGTTGGCAAAGTCTCATCACCAAGGCATTCAGGTCCATATAAGTCTTCAGATGCTAATCATAAACATTCTTGGCTTCTCACTCATTCACTGGACAGCTATAGACTGTTTCCTGGCCCAGGGTGGGATGAAATGATGAACTAATTATTGTCTGAACTCCAGGCAGCAGGGAATGTCTGAGGCTACATTTTGATATTCATTTATATTCTAGAATTCAACAGCTATTGAGCATCCACTGCATGTCAGTTATCATGTGGAATACTAGAGTGTAGCTGGGGTATACCAGTAAAAAGTACCTGGGCAACTGCAGTTGACATACTGTAGGATTCAAGTAGCTAGCTAGAAGAGAAGATTTGAATATGCTTACCATAAAAATGATAAATATTGTTGGTGATGCATCAGCTAGTTATCCTGATTTTATTATTGCAGGATGAACATAAAACATTATTACTCTATGAAAAATACCTGTGTGGGGGAGACAAGCTTGAGCCTAGGGTGATATTGCAACTGTCAGGGTCACGTGGTTTCCAGGAATCCAGGCTCTGTAATCTGAAACACAGTATGCTAATGAGGCATCCTACCCTCTATTCTCTGATAGGACGTTAAGTCTGTTGTGCTAATAAGGTACCCTACTTGCTGTACTGTGATAGGACACTAAACCTGTTATGCTGATAAGGTATCCTACTTGCTGTGCTGTGACTGGACCACCACCCCTATTTATATAGCTTATGCCTTCCTGCAATAAAACAGGAAGCTTGTGCCTTCCTGCAATAAAGCAGACCTATGTCACTGAACCTGGTCTCCTGTGTCTGAATGCGGCTCTGCTGACACAGTCTCCTCATCAGCCCTGGGGTCCTGGACCAGGCAGAAGTAGCAAAGACAGGAGGCAGCACAGGGCAAGCAGAAGAGAGGCCTCAGCCCAGGGCAGGCAGAAGAGCAGCTTCAGCCCAGGGTGAGTGGAGGAGAAGCCTCAACGCCCATGAGAACGAAGGAGCGGCACCCACGAGAAGGGAGGAGCGGCTGCCACTGGCAGTGACCGCACCTGTGTTTGCATTCTGGTAGGAGATACATTCAATAAACAAGGTATACATGCATATATATGTACATAGAGAGACAAATGTGTACATACATACAAGATATCATATGGATTTAGCAACTTTGGTTGCTCTTAATAAAGAGCATGTAAACAAAGAAGAAACCATGGAGGTCAAGATCATTTCCAAGGTGGCTGGTCAGATAATGTGGCAGGTGGCTGAATATATCAACAGAACAAGACGAAGAACTTCAACAACAATACAAAGGGGCCCAATGTATCTTCAGACAGAGATATCACAAGATGTGTGATGTAAAGCAGGAAGGCATCAGGACCAAACTGGGACACTTGAATAACCAGAGGTGTTGGTTAGTCTCTGTTGTCTCCATTGGTGCTACAGCACCTGTCATGGTACATGTACAAATGCACGTGATGAGTCTTCTCTCATTTTCCAGGCAATGGTTAGGCCTTGTCTGTGTGTGATGCCAAAGCATCAAAAATAACAACATATATGCCATGCCCTTTGAGTCTTAGCTTGTAAAGAAAACCTTGGCCACAGGGATTCGAAAGTCTCTCATCTAGACAAGTGTTCTGGTGCTCTGTGGGCTCTTGCGTGAGCCTGCAGCTGGCAGTTTGGCTGGCTTCTTGCTGCATATTATCATCATGACTATGATCATTGTAGGCGTCCACAAGCTTTTTAAAAAACAGGAGGTATCACCTTCTGCTTGACCTCTCTCTACAATACCACCTACAGGCAAATTCCTTCTCTTTTAAAAATATTATTATTGCTATTGTTATTTATATTACTATTATTTTGAGACAGGGTCTTTCTCTCATTTCCCAGGCCTGCCTTGGACCTAGGATCAAGAGATTTTCTTGCCTGACCCCTAGGATCAAGAGATCGTCTTGTCTCAGCCTCCTAGGAACTATAGGTTTATGTGACACTTTACCCAACTCTGTTTCTTCTCTTCATAGTATCCCTGTGGAAGACATTATTGGTTGGTAACTAGACACCATCCCAACCTGTGGAAGTGTCAGATCCCTGCTTTCCCAGGCTCCCTTGCATGAGCCGCTCATAGACAGTGAAACCTCAAGGGGAGATTTTCTGTTTTGCTGGACTTCATGCTACAGCACTATAATCCCACCTACTTTGGAGTCTGAGGTAGGAGGATCACAAGTTCAAGGGCAGCCTGAGCAACTTACTGAGACCCTGTTTCAAAATAAGAAAGGAAAAAGAGGCTGGGGATGTAGCTCAGAGTTATAGGGCTTGCCTAACATTCCAGTGTTCTTGAAGCCCTGTTTCAATTCCTAGTACTGAAAAAAGCAGACTTTTCTGCCTTAATTTTCTTTGGCAGGGCTGTGGGGTAGGAACTGGCAAAAGGAGACATGAGAATGTTGGACAGCTTCTGAGAAAGATTTGTCTTCCATCAGTCAGTGTCCCAGCAGGAAGCAGATGGCTCACTCTGACAGGGTAATTAAGGAAAATTTCATAAAGTAACTATTTACAAAGGTTTGAGTAAGGTCATGGGAAACCTACAAGAACAGGTAAAGGGAATCATGTGCTACGACTGCCAGGGTCTGAGAGTGTGAGTGGGGCTGGGTACTAGAGCCAGGGGAACCAGGTTGAGCTGGAGGCTCCTGCCTTTGCCAATGGAGGACACTCAGTGAAGTCAAAGGCCACTGGAAATCAGGGCCAGGGAAACTCACTTAGATCCAGGAAAGCGAGTCCAGAGCAAAGAGGAGGGAGAGTGTGCAGAGCAGACAATAAATGAGTAAAAGGACAACTGGTGGAATTGAAAGAGGGAGGGAAAGAGAGTCAGAGGGTGGGAGGGAGAAAGGAATGAGGGTGGAGAGAGAGAGATATTTAAGATGTCCCTTCACCTTTCTTCACCGTTCAACACTTGAGAGTCTAGTGAAGCTGAGGGGATTTTGTCTCTGTTGAAATAGAGAGAATGTCACACTGTCTACTTGGGGCTGATGAGCACGGGCACCATTTCCTCTGACCTGTTGTCATAGGAGGAAGGGGAGTCCCTGTTACTTAAACTTCTTCAATCAGGAGCCCACTTGTGGCCTAAGGTATCTTAATGGATTCAATTCCCTGAAAGGAAATAAAGAGACTAAAATCTCCTGAGTGCACATTGTGTGCTAGAGGCTCTTCCCACAGGCTGGATTTAGTTCTTGGTGATAATCCTCATTGCTACTAGTTCATCTCTCAGACCAGGAGCATAAGACTGAGGGTAAAAGTGATTCTGGCTTCTAGACACGGCCAGCCCAGGGCTTTCCTGGCACTAACTTCCCATGGTCTTTTCTACCCTTTGGCAGAGGAAATCACTCCAATATGGGGGTGGGTTGACTATTGACCCTAGTGAAGTCTTCCTGGACCCTACCTCTCTATCTCAGAACATTCTGGAACCTTCCTTGTCCTAATGAGGCACAGGTGATACCTGGTGTTATTTACAATAGTCACTTATTTTTCTATTCATATTTGCACCCTGTTACTTTATGACGCTCAGAACATTGACAGGCAGGTCTTCAAATGAGTGGTGTGTGTCTATGATTCCAGTACTGGTGGGAGGTAGTGCTGGTATTGGTGGTGGAGCCAGGCCCTGGAGTTCGTTGGATCCTCAGTCTAACCAAAATGATAAGCTTTAAATTCAGTGAGAGACCATGACTCAGAAAGTAAGGTGGAGAGTAATTAAGGAAGATACTTATGTTGATCTCTGGCCTTCATATGCACAAGTACACATGTACACCCATACACGTGAACACGTGCACATGAACATGTACATGTTCCTCATACAAATCACTATATTGTGGTACTAGAGACTCAGGGGTTGTTTGTTACTGAGAACTACTAAAGCAATAACTTTTTTGATTTTTGGAACAGGGTCTTCCCATAGCCCCAGCTGGCCTGGAACTCCCTGTGTAGACCAGGCTAGCCTTGGCCTCACAGACACCCATCTGGCCTCTGCCTTCTGAGTGCTGTGTGTGTACCACCATGCCATGTTTTAGTTCTTATTTTTTTAAGATTTATTTTTATTTCTATTTATGCAGATATGTGTGCATATGTGTGTGGGTACTCACAGAGGTAGACGAGGGTGTCAAATCTCCTGGAGCTACCAGTAGTTATGAGCCACTCAACGTGGGTGCTGGGAAAGAGCAGATATGTGCTCTTGACTACTGAGCCATCTCTCCACCTGTGTCTCAGTTTTTAATGATCTTCCTCCCCTCATACCATTGGGTGTTAGCTCAGAACAACTTTTCCCCTGAACTATCCTCTATAAACTGTGTTTCTATCCCTCCTTTATATAGACGATGAAAATTGTTTTTATAATTTGACCTGCTATTTTTATTAGTTCTGATTATTGATTGAACAGTATTTGCTTTTGGAGCTGGAGAGATGACCCAGTGTGTATGAATGCTTACTGCACGAGCGTGGGGACTCAATGTTGAATCCTAACACCCATGTAACAAGCTAAGCATGGTCCTGTGAGTGCCTAAAATACCAGTGATTTGGGGATGAAGACGGGGAAATGCTGGGGCTGGCTGGCTGCTAATCTAGCCCAAAACCAAAAACTCGGGTTCTGAGAAAGACCCAACATCAAAGGAGTAAAGTGGAGGGTGATAGAGGAAAACACCTAGAACCCTCCTAAGGCCTCCACAGCACCCCACGTGCGTGCGCGCACACGCATGCACACACACACACACACGCATACATATACACATACACCACCTCTCTGTCTCTGTCTCTCTGTCTCTTTCTGTCTGTCTCTTACACATGTACACACACATAAATCAACACATCAAAACAGAACAAAACAGTATTTGTTTTCACGAGAGTGAGACTGGCACAAAGTAAAGGAAATGTTCACGCTGAAGTTGGAGGAGGGGTTGCCTATGTATTCCACACAACATTTCTGTACTCATTATCTTGGGGGCCAAGAGTGGAAGATAATCTTTCTGTTTTGTGGAAATATTGAATTTCACCTTTCAAAATTAGCACAGTACCTACTCACCACGTAAAACTTCATTCAGAGAGGTGATTATTATTCTCTTCTGTTCATGGAATAAATTAAGATAGATGGGTGATTCACTTACTTTTACCTCATAACAAGATAATATATTGATTTTCTTCCCTCGCTTTCACTTTAAAGTTAAAGAAAAACTTCCAATAAAATCTAATTACATCACTTCACTCCTGACTCTTCTGGAAATTACAGAGTTATCAATATTAAGTACACTTTGCACCAATTTGGAAATCTATTTTTCCCAGACATACACCCAATACCACTTGGATTCTTGTGTAATTGAGCTCTAAAAGGTGGCATGATGTGAATTTTCTTATTATGCTGAGTTAGTTGGGATTTTAAAATGTGAAATGGCCACTGGACAGCTTCTTAAAGGCAAAGAGGTATCCACATACGAAAATGAAAAGAAAGCAGGCAGCCCTGCTCAACTAGACCAACTCTGATGCTGCAGAATTTCAAGTAAATTGAATGTTTATTAGGAGTTTTCAACCTGCCACCCACATAGAACAGTGTCTTCAGCCTCTAGGAAAACTTGCTTTGTAACAATTAAAAACCGAATTGGGGTGTGGTGGTTTGAATGAGAAATGTCCCCCACAGGCTCATGTATTTGAATACTTGCCTCTACTTGGTAGCACTGTGTGTGCAGGTTTGGACTTGCTGGAGGAAGCAAATCCTTGGGGTTGGGCTTTGAGAGCTTATAGTCTTACCTTACTTCTACCTTGCTCTTTGTTTCCTGTGCATGCTTAAAGATGACAGTGCTCAGTTTTTGCTCTGGCTGCCTTTGCCACCATGCCTCCCTACCATGCCTCCCTCTGGTACCATAAACCAAATAAACTTTTTATGCTGTGAGTTGGCTTGGTCATGGTGTTTCATCACAGTTACAGAAAGTATCTAAAACATGGCATGATACTGATTGTGTATGCACATGCCCCACCACTGAGCATGCTCCCTGGAATTCTAGGCCTGGGCTGTGCCTTAACCCATCTTCTATTCTTATTCCACAAGAGGAGAGAAGGGTTCCATTTCTGTAAAGAAAGCTTGTACTTCTAGGTTCTAGTAGGCAGCTTTCATCTTAAGGACAAAGAGGGTGAAGTACGAAGAAACCTCACGGTCTGCTGACTTCTGAGGCAGACAGCATTATTTGCCTGAAGGAGACTTCAGGCAAATCCTACAGTAGTTGGACCTCAAGAAGAGGAGGATGTTCTGAGAGATGAGGTAACATGCACATCCTCAGCTTTGAAAAGGGGAGAAGTGTTCCAGAGCACTTTTGGCCTCTATGGGCAATGCACACATGATGAAAAACACTCATATACACAAAATAAAAATAAATAAAAATTTTTAAAAAGAGGAGAAAAAGAACTTGCAAACTACAAACTTTTGAGCTTAATGTTAATTCTTATTCAAATTCTAGAATTGATTAAAAGGGCAGTTTGTGAGATGCTGAAAAAAGGCAGTCGTGGTCCCAGAAGCCAGGATGGAATCACTGAGACTAGATCTTGCCAGATTAATAACTTCATATCATTTTAGGATATGGTTATAAGGTGGAGAAGTAAAGTGCATATAGACTTCAGAAAGACAATCGATGTAGTATCCATGTAAAATATGAAAAAAATACAAACTAGATCATCATAAAATTTGAAACTGAAGGGTTATCTATCTCTCTGTCTCTATCTTATCTTTATCTATCTATCATCTATATCTCTATCTATCATCTATCATCAATCATCTATATCTATCTATCTATCTACTATCTATCATCTATCTATCTATATATCATCTATCTATCTATCTATCTACCATCTATCTATCATCTGTCAATCAATCATCTATTTACCTATTTGTGTGTGTGTGTGTGTGTGTGTGTGCGCGCACGTGTATGTGTGTGTGTGTATAACATGTGCCACAGTATTTATATGGAAGATAGAGGACAACTTTGAGTGTTAGCTCTGTCCTCCACCATGTTGGTTCAGAGAGGAAGGAACTCAGGTCATCAGGCTTAGTAGCAGGCACCATCACACCACCCCAGATTTATTGATTTAAAAAAAAAAAGTGTTGTGGAGGGATTGGGCATGGTGGCCCGCACTTAAAAAAAATACCACTGGAAATTTATATTTTTATATATATTTTATTTATTATCTTTTACTTTTTTATGTGTATGTGTGTATTGCCTGCATGTAGGTAAGTGCACCCGTGGCGTGCAATGCCCGTGGAGGCATGACCTTTGGTCATGGTGTTTATCACAGCAATAGCAAGTAACTAGAACACTCATCCTGCACAAAAATCAAGTCAAAATGGATCAAAGGCCTTAACGTAAACCTGAAACATTGAAACTGCTAGAGGAATGCATAGATATTTTATTTGAAGTTATAGACATAAGCAAGAACTTTCTGAAGAGGGTGTGAAGAGCAAAGGAAAGATTCTCAAGAATCAACAAATGGAACTACATGAAATTAAAAAAGTTCTGCACAGCAAGGAAACTATCAGCAAAGTAAACAGACATCCTGAAGAACTGGGGGAGAATCTTTGCCAGCTACACCCTAGACAGGAGGTTGATATCTAGAATGTATAAACAACTGCAGAAATTAAACACCAGAAACAAAACTGCCAATCAATAAATGCACTTTTGAAATGAACAGTTCTCAAAAGAAGAAACACAAATGCCCAATAAGTATTTTTTAAATGTTCAGCACTTTCAGCCATAAGGGAAATGCCATTTAAAACCATTTTGAGATTCCATCTCATTCAAGTCAGAATAACTGATCAATAAAACAAAAGAGGACAAATGTTGTCGAGGTTATAAGAGAAGAGGAATCTTTTTCTATGGAGCTACCTTATAACTCTTCTAGGCCACTCATAGTCATATCTTAAAAGATTTTGTCTCCTATCACTGGAATGTTTGCATATCCATGTTTATTGCTGTATTGTTCTTTATTAATAGCTAGGAAATGGAACCAGCCCAGTTGTCCATCAACAGAAGAATGGGTAATGAAAATGTGGTATATATACAATGGAATTTTATTCAGTTGTTAAGAAAATGAATTATGAAATTTGTAAGAAAAACGAGTGGAACTGGAAAGGATTATGTCAACCAAAGTGACTCAGTCTCAGAAAGATAAAAACTGTGTAATGTCTCTTATAGACAGATCCCACCTTTTCATGTTTGTATGTATGTAGATAAGGTGCTGTGAGAGTGGGTGTAGGCTTTGAAACTAGACAGGACACTAGGAGACGGAAACAAGAAGTAGTGAGAAGGGGCAGAGAGCAAAAGGTCCCATGTGACACGAAAACGGAAACGTGGCTATGGGGGTTGGGAGACACCAGAGAGGGAGGGGATAGGGAAAAAGAGTGGCAGAGAGGAGCAGCAGGAACATTTCATTTGAAAAATGCTGAAATGAAATTGGATTCTTTGCAAGCTACTAAAACTTTTAAGAAACAATAAAATTTTTTCAAAAGTAGGGCTAAGATCTGTTTTTTCCTCAAATTCCAGAATAAAACAAAACCAGATAGAATAACATTTTGGAAGACTTCAAGATTCCCACATGCTAAGATTACAGGCTTAGCCTGAGTGGAGTGAGGCAAAGTCCAGAACCTATTTCTGAAGGTTACTCTTCTAGCACAGTATGGGTTAGGAGGAGGCCCATACAAAGACCTAGGAACTTATTTTCCATGATTCTGGCAAGAGCCAGAAGGTGCCCAGGCCACCCAAATCTTAATGCCCTTCTATGCTGCCTGAAGAGATGTTCAGTGATTTTCAGGGAAAATGTACAAGTATTAGTGAGATTAAAAATCAAATCAACATGGAAACTGTACTTCATTTTGGCTCCACACTCTGAGGAACTAGGAAATGTTACCAGATTAAGACAAACACTCAAGATGTTTTAACACTTGCTGAACACGTGCTTTTGGAAATTTGTGCATCATATGCTGTATCCCTTAGAGTGTACAGAAAGCTCACTTTGTGCTAGGTCCCGAAAGTAGGAGATGAATAAGAAATGGTTCCTGATCTGGAATAATGCAGGTTCACAGTCTGTCACATCATCACCAACAGGAGATGTCATGGTATAAAAGAGGAGGGGGCAGAATTTAGCTGGAAATAAAGAAGACTTAGAAAAAAAGCTATAATTTTTGGTTTTCAGATGGTTTCGGTTTCCCAACGAAAGACATGTTACACTTGCTTTATCTCAAGGGGAAGAATTTAAAGCAAAGGACAATAATTATGTTTTAGCCATAGAAACACAAAGGAAAGTGTTTCATCAGAGAAATTACTTTGTGTAGTACTGAGCTCCTTGTCACTCTAACAATATTCAAGAGGACGCTAGTTGTGTAACTGGGAAATTATCAAGTATTTGGGTTTAAGAGTTCAGGATTCCAGCTCCTCTTCATTTGGCATGATATTTAATTTCTGTTTCTTCATAAGTAAAATGTACAGAGTTGATAAAAGAGTAAGTAGAATGATGGGAAGACCAATGTTCAAGGCGGGCTGAGCACAGTGGCTCTTCAGTTAATGCTGTGATAGTGGCTTCTATGGATGTTGCTGCTGAGGTTGAGGATGATGTCATGGTGGCGAACTGAACCTATGAGCTACAGGAACTGGACAACATGGCTTCAGGAATATTCTCTAATCTTGAACTTGTCATGTGTTCATGTATAACAAGGAAAAACTCTTGTATGTCCTGAAAGCTAAGGTAATCCTATTGTTAAGACACCTCCCGAAAGAATTATGTCTCATACCAAAGACCTCTCAGATATGGGCATGAATCTACAAATGGCTTGGTTCTCCCCATGGAACCCATGTCCTGAGGTTAGACACTGGCTTCAGAGCTGAATTTATACTAAGTTTCTCCTTTTCTCTGTAATTTGCTTTAAATCACTGTGAAAGACATAATACCAAGGAGTGTATTAGAGTTCCAACTGGTTTAGCCAGAGGGGTTCTTTCTTTTAAAATGTCTAATCTTTCCAACAGCTGTATATAGATAGGCACAAAGGCTCCTAATCAGAATCTGAGCTGTATTTTGGATGCCTCACCCATCAAGAACAGCTCAAGGGTGACTTTGTAGGAATGCATAAATCCGTAGAACCTCTAACTCCTATTGATGGCCTTCTGAATTTAGAATTTTCTGCCTCAGGAACAAATAGACTTAAGCAGAGTTCTTTAAGTTCAGTGTGAGTGGTAGGACATTTCAAGGTGCCAAGGAAAACTCATTACCTTCCCCCTTTCCTATGTAGTATGGTTATGAAAATGTAATCGTTAAATAAGCCAGCATTTGATATTTGGTGGTACCATTCTCAACAGCACCACCCAGCAATACTCCCTTCTCCAAATGCTGTTTCTCGTCTCTTCCTCCAGTTAGGCACTCAAGAGATGCTTCCAGAAATTGTTGCAAGAGATACTTGAATGAATTTGAATGAAAAGTTCTGGGTGAAAAAGTTCCTTTTCCCATATGTTAAAGTTTTCTTTAACCAAAGGAATGGGTATTTTTTTCAAAGATGGAATAAGCTTATATGTGCTTTTTTTTTCCCCCTGGTGAATATTATGTAATATGTTCCTTAAGTAGGAAGTGTCAGGAAAAGGTCCCAAGTAGCATCAGGATCTAGAATTAACAAGACACTTCTTAGTGCCAAAAGCTCCTTGTTCAGCAGAGAACTCAACATTTATCATGCCATATAGATTTTTATGTCCATATGAATCACAGTTATGGAGACTTTACAGGTGCAGTTGCACAATTCTATTTTCACTATGCTTTATAATTTTCCAGAGGTGGTTATTAATAGGTGTCAGAACAAGGGTAACTTTTTAAGCTCATAATCCCTGCAGTGACGCCTCCTGACCCTTGATTATTTAGGGCTGTTAATGTAACCTCACTGGGAAAATGTTTTAAATGCACTAACGCTTCTAAATGCCATTTTCTCATCAAAATATTTTCCCTTATTTGGTCCACTGAGCTAATGCATTTATGTGACACCTACATTAACACTGCAGTCTCTTCGCACCTTGACCCCTTCCCTGTAGTTAAAGCATACTCTAGTGTCTGAGAGCACAGGCCTCCAAAAAAGGGGGGTGGGCAATTAGAGCAAAAGCAATACCTAGGTCTGATGGGCTTTGTTGTTTCTTTTATTATCAAAGTGGCTTCTAAATTGCATGGTACACTGGGTAAAAAGGAAATAAATTCCTGGAGTCCATAACTACATCTACATCCAATGGGAGCTTGTGCTAATCAGCTCTTAACAATGGGAGAAATTCCTGGGACCTACAGTTTAGCATCCTGATCGCACATGGACATCTGGGCACTGGGTTTTATATCTACAAGGTTTACCTTGTAATTCCAGTAACCTAATTGAGCAAGGAAATAACAACGGAAAACACCTGTGTAAAATTAAAATATTGTCAGATAGCAGATGTATTGGGAAATCGAAGCCCTTGTCTCTTTCATTTACTTGGTGTTTGGTTTTTATGCCAATCTATGTTGACACGGGGTGCTGGGACATGCTCAATTTGCTTGCTATAAGCAAGACCTCAAGATTGTGTGAAGGCAGGAAATGATGAAGAGAGAAACAGAGGTGGTAAAAAGGGAGAGAACTGATGCCTGAAACCTACTGTCTTCCAGGTTTTCAGAGCTTAGGATCCACTGCATTTCAGGGTACTGGAAGTGAAAAAGAAAGTGAGATGCAGACACAGGATTCAAAGCCTTGAGTGAAAATAAATGTAGGTGTCCTATTCAGGGATAAGTTCTCTGCAGTCCCTTATTCTCTATACTTTGGCCAGTTGTGGTTTTATGGGTTAATCACCATTTGTTGCATGAGAAAGCTTCACTGGTGAGAGTTGAGAGGTGCATTAATATTCTTTCTGCCTCCTATACTGCTATGTTCCCTGAGCCTTAGGAGTAGAGGTTGCATTGCAGATGTGTCACTTAGGACTGGGCACCTTACAGACACTTCTTCTCTTCTTTTGACTAGTTGTGGAACTTTGTAATAGTCTCCATTCATTCCAAGAGGAACCTTCTCTGATGAGTTGTCCGAAATATATTTGTCTGTAAATATAAGGATATGTAATTTGAATACAGTAAAAAATTACATTAATCTAGGGGTATGACAAAGTAGGTTCTACTCTAGGGTCTATGACCTCTCCAGCCATATGTATTTGGCTATGTTTACAGTACCACACATTAGTTCCCTTCCATTGAGTGGGCCTTAAGTCCAATTAGACAGCTGTTGATTATCCAAGATAAAAGTGCCACTACTGCACCAGTAGAGATTTTTTGCTGGGTTGGTTATTGTGTGGCTCATAGGCTTTATAGTTGGATGGAGTCACTTATTGGTTTTCCTCCCTTGGTAGTTTGCATAGTATCTTCTGACACTATAGGAAAGAGGCTTCCAGGTCAGTTTCAACTTGATTGTTCCAAGTCCTGTGTCCAAGGTATGTTCTATCTTCAGCAAGATAGGTTAACGAGGCTCCAATGGATGGATGTTCACCGAAGGACATTTGGGGACACAAATGTGACTCAAAAGGCTTTAATATATGACAGAGTACATCATCTGGTGAAGACGCTATAAGAGGGGCACAGATAGGGGAGGGGGTCTTAATATGGTCATAATATATTGTATGAAAAGTATAAAAATTCAAAAAAATAAAAGAAAAAATTTTAAAAGGTGAATACATAGCAAAACAATTTCATGAATGTATCTCCATCACTATGTATAT
>NW_008355272.1:8131639-8188378 GCF_000622305.1 Nannospalax galili
AATTCATCACTTGGAGAGGAGTTTCATAAACGATTTGCCAAAATAAAACCATGGCATAGATGGATATGGGTGTGCATGTATGAATACAAATATATACAGTGTTTTCATGTGCTGAACTTGCTCAAACCTGTAGAGAACAAACAAATCACACTCAATTGAAGTAGTGTAATTCAAAATGTCAGGGTCTCCGGTGCATCACAGGGGCACAATTATTTTTACACATTTCAGAACAATATTTGACTATAAACCTAAACTGAAGACTAGATTTTAATGATAGACTTCTGATTTAATTCATTATTAAAACAAAGCAGTAAGACAACTCATGAAAATGGTATTTTTGCAGTAATTTAGCTCGTGGAAATTATTTTTACAAAGTTTGTGGATATAATTTGCCTATGAATACAAATGCCATAAATATTAATGGGCAGAATTTAAAGTTTTAGCATATGTGGGACTCTAGTAGATCAAAGCAATAAATTTATCTATCATAACAAAATGATTAACGTAGAGCAGAGAAAATTGGAGTTTGGAGGCAATGAATAGAATGAAGTCTGTGGAACCCTGAGCCAGGGCTGTTAATGGATTGACAAATTGTTATCACACAACTGCATTGCTGTAATCTGATGGTGTGGTTGGGGGAGAGTTAAGGCAAGCTGTGATCTGTGGAGTAGCAGGTGTTAGAACCCAGAAGTATTGGTTGAATTTGGACTTGGGGAAGACTTCTAGGCTGAGAAAACTGAGCTGAGAAAGGATCTGGCATGCACAGGAAATGAAAATATATTATTTAAGAATCTTAAAATTATGAACCAAATGAGTAGATTTTTTTTTTATTGAATGCGTCTGTTGCAAGCACAGAGGGTCAAGAGAGAGGTTCTCTTTCTCACATATTGCAGCAGGAACTCAAAATAAAGGAAATACAGTTCTTTTTAGAGTGTCAAACTGTTAAAAACTTACAAAGCATGAGCACAACATCCATGTGTGAGGCTTTCTCTGATGTTTCTGTGAAGGTGGGTAGCAGAGTTTGAGAACAGTCAACAGTCTAATCACAGAGACTCTGCCACTCCCAACAGGAGCACAGCCCTGAGTAATGATCTACTTTCTTATATTGTGTTTGGGAGAGAATTTGTAATGAGAAAGAGCCTAGCAGGCTGAGAATAAAATTCCACATGCACAGGTATGCTCTTGGGGCATCAGTTTCTCCCCTGGAAGTGAGAGTGACAGTCCTTCATGCTGTAGATTGTTATAAGGATTAAAAGAGAATGAATAGGGCACAGAAGGACTCAGTTAAAGTAGCTGCTACATCCTCCCTGCATTTTAATTTTCTTTTTCTCATCCTGCCACTTTTTAGCCATCACCCTCTTCTGCAAGGCTCCCATCCTTTCCTGTCTGATATCACCAGGGAGTCTGGAGTAGTGCCCTTGTGATGCCTTTTGCTTCAGTTTCCTGGATGAAGTGAGGTACTCTGTTTGGGTGATCTGTAGTCTAGTGAGCCTGGGAGCAATTCAGAGTTGTAGCCTGTCCACAGGTTGTGCTTTTTCTCAAGCTGGTGGCTGTGATCCTGTTTAGTATGGTGCTCCTCTCTCTTGCCTGTGGTATTCCTTGTATGCTGAGCCAGGGAGAGAAGGAGACCAAAGCAAAAGCAAGGGAGTAATGTATGTGTAGTAACCTATGCTTTTGGTTTCTAGGATTGTTTTTCTAGATTGAATTGGATGCCTTACAGCCATCTATGTGGAAGACATAGGGGAATTCGGGGGAAGCTGATGTCACCTTAGTGTCTGTAAAGTCATGGATATTAAATACATTTTTATTGGTGTATAGCAGTGTATATAGTGATGGTTTTCATAAAGATACTTTCCTGACTGTATTGGTGGGAAAAAATGACTTCATTTTTGTTTTTGTTGTATATTTTTAATCGAATTTTTGTATATTTCATGCAAAACATCTTAACCATCTTTATGCCCCTCCCCCATCCATACATCCTACAGTCCCCTCCACCAGATTTCATGCATTCTGTCATTTATGTTAAGGCCTATTGAGTCAAGTTAGTTTCTCCATGCATCCCTCAGTGCAAGTCACCCACAGGGATCTAGTTAGCCTATCTAGAATCGCTCTCTTGAAGAAGATCAGCTTTCTCTCACACAGCAGTAATCAGTTGTCAATAGTTCTTCAGCTAAGATTAGGGCCTACTGCCCATTTCCACAGTTCTATATTTGGTTTTTGTCTGAGTTTGTATGGGTCTTGTGCATGCTGATACCATTGGTATAGGTTCATATGAGCAAGGTCCCAGGAGCCTGTAGGACTCTGTTTCCATATAGTCATGCACCTCCTCCCTTGGCTCTTACACTCTTTCTGCCCCTCTTCCACAATGGACCCTGAGTCCTGGGTGGGTGAAGTTAAATATAGGAGGCTTGTTCAAGGATTCACACTGCAGACTCTTATTCTCTGTGCTTTGACCATTTGTGTTCATTGCACACAGGAATGCAAGCTTCATTGATCAGAGTTGAGAGGCACATTAGTATTCTTTCTACCCCTTGTTCCACTATTTTCCATGAGCCTTAGATGTATAAGTTCCATTGTAGATGTGTCACTAAGGGTTGGGCATTTCATGGACACCTATTCTCTGTGCATGACCAGTTGTGGAAATCTGTAATAGTATCGTCTGTTGCAAAAGAAGCTTCTCTGATGAGTGGTGACTGGCATACTTGTCTTTAAATATAAGGGTCCATATTTGGAATATAGTAAGAAATTATATTTTTCTAGGAATGTGACACCCTTAGTGTTTTTTCAGGGATCTATGACCTCTCTAGCCATGAATATTTGGCTATGTTTTCAGTACCACACATGAGTTCCCTCCCATCGAGCAAGTTTTAAGTCCAATTAGGTAGCTGTTGACTACCCCCAAGATAAAAGTGCCACTAATGCACCAAGGTAGTTTGCTGTGCCAGTCATAAAAAGGCTTTGATTTAAAAAATATGATAGTATGTAGCAATTGAGGGAGAGAAGCTAGCATTAGAAAGATAAACAGTTCTGTAGTAAATCCTTCAAATAATTTCTTTTAAAACGAAAACAAATCACTGAGGAAATTTGGAGAGGTGTGCCCAGGTCAGCGATAGTTGATTCTTCTTTCTTGGACAGGAAGATGCAATAAGCACACAGCAAATTAGTTCACTATGGACGCCAGAGCAGACAAAAGGGAGTTTTCCAACTATCATTTTTGAGATGAGGCAGATTTTTTTTAGAAGAAGATGTAAAAAAATAAATAGAGCAGGAAGTAAGCACCATCATTTTGTAAAAGATAATTTGTCCTGACGTACAGATGAGAGAGATGGGAGCAGAAAAAAAAATCCACTATTAAAATTTCCTTTTATAGAATCTCTATTTCTCATAGCATCTCCTTTAAATCTGAGGCTCTCTATGCCTAGTATTGCCTCTATGTTACAAATAAGAAAAACAAAGTTCACAGTTTCTCCAGCCTGTCCAAAACTACACTACTAGACAGCAGGGCAGACCAGAACTGAACTTTTTTTTAATGAATTTTGTCAGCCAAGATGTTTGTCTACATTCACTAGAACATACCAACATATAGATACAGATTCATACAGAGAGATACACACACATATGCATAGACAGACTATACATAGCTTTTCATGGATTGAAAATTTGGTTACATTTCTCCTGTAACCCATTGTTTCAAATGTCACATTTGATTTTGTGCTCTGGATTGCACTTCTAACCAATGTGCCTTCACCTGCTGAGAAGAGGAGGTCTTCCCTTTCAGCTCCAGAGAGCGCTTTGACACCGTCTGTGCTTACTCTGGGCCAGTCATGGTCTATGTTTCATGTATACCAACTCATTTATTCTTTCAGATGGTGATCAACAGCTCCACTTTCAAGATGGGAAAAGAAAGCACAGAAGCTAAGGACAATGAACTGATGCTCAGAGATGGGCTATGGAGCTGTGACATTTAATACCAGAAGCCCATGTTCAGAGCTTTGCTCAGCCCTTTCCTGTTACTCTGAGGGGCTGGTGAATCCATCCAGCCAGCTGGTTGGTATTCTGATATCGAGAGGATGAGACAAAGACTCAACGTGTAGTGCTGTGAGCAGATTCCAGAGGGACACAGCTGGCGAGTAGAGGGTGGGTTGTGTGCTGGCCACAGGGTAGGCAGTCTGCCAGGAAGAATGAGAAGTATTTCAGGAAGTGGCATGGGTTAATAACCATTAAATTCATACTTTTATTCTATTCCTAGGACCAGGATGAATGTATTTTCTGTCAGTTTTGCTTGTTTCCCCTGATAAACACTAGAGTTCTAGACTGGAAGGAAGGAAGCCTTGTGATAGTCGTTTAGTTGGAAGAAGAAAGAGGGGAACCCTGGGGGACTAATGCCAAACAATGTTCTTGCTTTAGCATCTTTAGCGTGGTCTTGGTGGGGGGTGTCCTGAGGATTAATGAGAGGAAGCTGGCTAGAATCCTTTCTACCCTTATTTGGTACCTACACTGTATCCACCTGTTAATACTGTTTCTTTTTCTTTCTTTCTTTTCATAAAATATTCCTGGCTTTGTTGGAAGAATGTAGTTATGCATTGCATAGTTTCAATAAAAAAGATTTACTTCCATTACATATGAGTTTTGTAGCCACATTCTCTGACCTTGCTCAATCTTCAACAGCACGGAATCAAGCCCTTTGTATTATCTATTTAAGTCTTTAAATTTGGTATTTAGGTTAAATACAAAATACGTTCTTAGCATTATTCCAAGGTCACTGTTCACGGTGTAAAAAAAAAAAAAAAACGTTAAAAGCAGAGAAGTAATGCAGGAGAAAAATCCATTATTAGGAGCGGCACCCCCTTATCTACAATAGCAGTTACTTTAACATGATTTCCCTGCATTGTGGTGACATACCAGTGGTATCTTCGCTAACGCTCTGTTAATGTTTCCATTGTATGCCTCTATTCAGCATTTCCACCAGTTTATAACTCAGTGTACTCCCAGGCTAACTTCCGTTGAAGGTAATCTTGGTTTTAAAACTTTGCTGAAGAAATTAAAAGCATATGAATGAAAATGTGCAGATGGTCCCTTTTGTTTTGCATGGGAGAGCAAAACACCTTGTTTGGGGGATTTAAGTGGGAAATTGATTTTTGTGTTTTAATCAGTTGCAACCAGGATTATAATGCTATTAATGCAAAAGCATGCTGAACTAATTAAGGACCAGAGCCCTGGAAAGTATCTGGCGGTCTCCAATAGGAAGGTTATAGCCCCCCTGACAAGTGGGGGACAATGTCTGAAGAGCCCTGGGCAATCCATTCCACAACTGTTATTGCTAACTTGTTCCATTGTTTAACGATTCCTACTGTCAAGAATTTTTTTCCTTATGTTTAACTCAAATCCTTGCAGTTTAAGCCAATTTCCCGCTGCTTTTAGGGGAAATGACTAACAGCTGTGCCACATCATTGGGACGATAACTTAAAGATTTTACACATACCACTACTGGATCCTTCCAGATCAGCCCTCCCAATAGAACATTTTCTTTCTTGTTCTGGTTTTAAAACTCAGAATCACTGTCTCCTTATTTGCGGTTAGAACCTCATACTGGGGCCTAATCTGATAATTTCCTAGTATTCATCTTCCCTGCCCGTCAATGCAAAGTTATCTCCTGAGTTTCACACAGCTCATTAAAGTTTCTTGGGTGTCCTCTTGGTTTTGAAAAAATAAAATAGACCTTATTGTTTTATTTGCAACTGCATGTGAGCTCTAGACTACTCTCTCTCTTTTACGAAAACTTACTTGGCTCTAAAGTGTGCAGATCTGAACACAGAAATGTAATGGGAACTCAGGTCTCCCTGATGGCAAAACCCTTCTCACTGACCAGAGGTAGTTCCCCAGCTTCTCGGAAAGGAGAAGGAAATTTGTCTTAAAGATGCAGTTACTTGGTAAGTATATAGATTTTATACACATTGAACGTATTTTTAAAGGTGAGGTTGGGAAAATGATTGACCTTATAGGACAAGGCGGGAGGGGAAGCTAATGCTCTCTAAATTCCCCCTGATATCATCACTGCCATTATTCTACAAACCTACAAAAAATGCATTACCTCTGTTGTGTGACTTTTCCTGGAGAGATGCGAACAAATGTCTGTTCACCTCAGATGGAAGAAATACTTCCACTCAAACCTAGCTTGGAGAAGCAGTGAGTTTATTGGGGTTTCCTAGCAGAGTATTGGTGAGGGGTTATTTACAGGAACATGAATGCCTCAAAGGCAGTAGCATCACCAAAAAGTCTACCACAGCATGGGCAACGGCCCTTGATGGCTGCATCCCCGGAGCTCCCTGCAAATCTTGCAGACAGCTCAGTTGGTCAGAGAGTCTCCTCTCCTCAGCAGATGTTTATTCCTTTAAAACCTTAAGGAGGGACATTGTGAATCTTGTATCTTCAGGAGCTTCCTGAGCCTTGTAAGTTTAGTTGAGCCTCCCAAGTTTCATTGACTTTCTGAGTCTTTAAAAAATTTTTTTATTTATTATTTTTTATTTTTTGAGTATGTTGGGGAACCCTGCTGCTAGGGCTGTAGTCCTCCATGTCTGGACAGCTCTAAGGGCTGTATGATTGTCCTCGTGGACCGGTGGCCAATGACCCACGAGGGAAGGGAGAGACCCCACATGAGTATATTGCCTGCATGTGGGTAAGTGCACCCATGTTGTGCAATGTCCTCGGAGGACAGAAGAGACCATCAGGCCCCCTGGAACTGGAGTTACATACAGTTGTTAGCTGCCATGTTGTTGCTGGGATTCAAACCCTGGTCTTCTGCAAGAACAACCAGTGTTCTTAACTGCTGAGCCATCTCTCCAGCCCCAGACTTTCTGAGTCTTATGAGCCCTCCCCATCTCATTCAGAAGAGATAGCTCCATCACCACCTCTAAAATGTCAGTGGTGGGAGAGATATTTTGGGAGATAAATACCTTATTTTGTATCTAAAGCACAGAGGAATTAAGAAATGTATCCCAGGGTCCTGTTGCTGAAGACACTACATACATGAGCTGTAGAACAAACAAGGAGGAATCAAGTTGGTGCTGACTTCACAGCCTCATCTCTACTAGCTAGCATGCAAGTGTTGGAAGGTGCTGTGCAAGCTCCTGGAAGGAAAATATAATCATCAACCTTTCCCAGCTGTGAATCCTGTGAACTACAATAACAGCTGGTCTGGCAAGATATGTTTACCAGTGCAATAGTAGCACAAATATATGGGATTAAGCAAACACTCTTTAGAAATTTTTTATTTATTGTTTTTATTTTATGTGTGTGTATTGCCTGCATGTAGGTAAGTGCACCCATGTTGTGCAATGCCTGCAGAGGACAGAAGAGGCTGTCAGATCCCCTGGAACTGGAGTTACGGACAGTTGTTAGCTGCCATGTGGATGCTGGGCTTTGAACCCCGGTCTTCTGCAAGAATAATCAGTGTTCTTAACTGCTGAGCCATCTCTCCAGCCCCAAGCAAACACTCTTTAATTGGACTTAAAGTCTACTTCCTAGGATGGAGCCCATATCTGACAGTGATACCAAGCTTATAAACCTGAGGCTAGATGGATCATGGGCCATAGGGGCAAATCTAATACTAGTTTTCTACTAAAGGGCTATTGTATTTATAGTGACTCTTAATGACTTATTGTTACACCTATAGATTAATGCATCTCTCAACTCTTAGCAGAAAAGCTTCCCTACGAACAAATGAACAGATGCTGATTAACACAGAAACACACTGCAGGCCAGCGTGCAGAGAACAAAAGGCTGAAGATAATTATCCCTGAATATGACACCTATATCAAACTTATGCCTCTCAAGGATCAAAGGTCATTATGGAAGAGGGCAGAAAGGTTGTAAGATCCAGAGGTGGTGGATGACCACAAAGAAAGAGAGTTTTCCAGACAGTTGGTCAGTTACTCATATGAATTCACAGTGAGTGGTGACAGCATGCATCAGTTCCATGCAAGCTCAAACCAGAAAAATATCCCAGCATAGACATGAGGAAATGGGTAAGAAGCTTCAACCCACCTAAGGAAACCGTGGCAATAGATGGCTGATGGGAGGGGCAGAGAAAGTCTCTTTCAAGTATACGGCTCTTCGTAGGTTAATGAGGCTCTGGTGAATGGATCCACACTGAAGGACATTTAGGGATATAAATTAGACTCTATAGGCATCTATCTACCTATCATCTATCTATCATCTATTATCTATCTATCATCTATCCATCTATCTATCATCTATCTATTATCTATCATCTATCTATCTATCATCTATCTATCTATCAGCATCATCATCTATCATCATCATCTATCTATCATTTATCTATATCTATCTCTAACAGAGCACATTAAATTGGGTGAGGAGAGTAATAAGGGGAGGTGTGGAAAGAGACCCAAATATCCAATTATATTGTAAGAAATAGCAAAAATTCAATAAAAAGAAACAAAAATTTTAAAAAGAAGAAATTTACCCAACATTATAATGCCAGTAGTAACTAGTGCAATCAGAATTTGAAATCAGCTTGTCAACCTCAGGAATCTGTGTTCTTAGCTGCTTTGCTGTGCTGCCTCACCCTGATTGACATGTGAGGACAGAGGGTAAGTCAAAGCAGGCCAGTGTCAGCCCTTGGTGTAGCTCAAAGAGGCATTCAAGTGCCATACCGTGAAAAGTGAGCTACTAGGATGGAAATCCGAGTATACCCATGCCAGGAGGGAGAATTCTTATTACAGTCTGATGAAAAAACAAGAGGAAAAAGAACCAAAAGATAAGTCTGGAAATGCAACAATGTGGAAGAACAGAACAGGAAAAGCCTCTGCTCAGAGATGGGGTTCCCCCAGGAAGACAGGGACACTGAGAAGCAAGACATTAGCTGGGAAGCTAATTGTGAATGGTTTTCCTCCTTGGCAACACCAGGAGGGAGTTAGAACAAAAGAACCAAAGAATGCCTCTGGGTCTACCTGAAAAGGCTTTAGTGTTTGTCTGGCCTTGTGGCTCTGTCTTGGCTAAAATATCCATCTCGTCACTGAGGATGTACATATAGCTTATCTGAGCTCAATTTTCCAAGTCCCTATTCTAGGAGGAAAATGTGAATCTCTACATGTACAAACACAAATCAAAAAGCCAGTTGATGAAGAAGCAGGGAGAGGTCATCATGAAGCAGAATGATCTAGAAGGAAGTGTGATCTTTAGCTCATTCTGTGATGTGCAGAAGGAGCCATTAGTGGAGGAAAGACCATGAAGCTGGAATTATTGGGTAAAGTAAGAGTACACTTTAAATGTGTTCCCGATGAAAACTCAGATGGAGAATCAATTTGGTTCCACGTCTGAGTGAGATTGCACGGGCACTTTCTGTCGGCATCTGGCTTATTTTATGTAACATAGTGATTTCTAGTTCTACCCATGCTGCCACAAATGACAAGGTTCCACCTTTCAATTTTTTTTTTTTTTATTGAGGTTTTGGACATTTCATATAATAGATCTTAAATTTAGACCCCCCCTCCCCTATCCTCACCTTCCAATACCCTCCCCCCACCCACACTGGATTTCATGCATTCTGTCACGTATGTTAAGGCCTATTGAGTTAAGCATTTGTACCCAGATGTCCCTCAGTACAAGTTCATCCACTGGAGTCTACTCAGCCTATCTAGAGACTCCCTTAAAGAAGATCTACTCTTCCTCACCCCAAAGTAGTTGGCTGCCAATAGTTCCTCAGCTAACGTTGGGACCTGCTACTCATTCCCCCAGTTCTATGCTGGGTTCTTGTCTGACTGAGTCAGCTTGGGTCTTATGCATGCTGTCACCATTGTTGCAGGTTCATATGCGCAAGTTCCCAGTGGTATGAAAACCTCAGTTTCCTTATGTTCATGCACCAACCCTGGCTCTTACAATCTTTCTGGCCCATCTTCTTCAATGGTCCCTAAGCCATGTGTGTGTGTGAGGCTTAATATAGGAATCCTATCCAGGAACACACATTCTCCAGTCTCTTAGCCTCTAAAACTTGACCAGTTGTGGCCTTCTGTGTGCATCACACTATGTTGTATGAAAAAACTTTGTTGGTGAGAGTTGAGGGATGTGTTAGCAGTCTCTCTATCCCTGTTCCTCTATTTTCATGTCCCTTAGGTGTCAGGATTCCACTGTAGATGTGTCACTTAGGACTGGGCTTCTCTCAGACATATCTTCTCTCTGTGTGACCAGTTGTGAAACTCTGTAATAACCTCCATCTGTTGTAAAAAGAAGCTTCTTTATGAGTAGTTTACAGTATACTTGTCTGTAAATATAAGGATTCATATTTATCATACAGTAAGAAATTTCCTTTGTCTATAGATATGACAGAGATAGGGTTTTCTCTGGGATCTATGACCTTCCCAGCCATGTGTATTTGGCTATATTTACAGTGCCACTTATGAATTCCCTACCACTGAGAGCGTTTTAAGTCCAATTAGGTAACTGTTGATTACCCCCTGGATAAAAGTGCCACTACTGCACCAATAAAGATATTTTGCTGTGCCGGTCATTGTGGTTATTAGGCTTACAGCTAGGTTGGACCATTGGTTGATTTTCTCCCTTAGCAACTTGCATAGTATCCTCTAGAACTATGAGAGCTGGTCTTCACGGAGGAGGCTTCCAGGTTGGTTCCAGCTCTATTGCTCCAAGTCCTGTGTCTGAACCATGTCCTGTCTTCAGCCGTAGGGTCTTACCTACAAGTTCTGGAAGGTAATCAAGGGCTGTGGTAATAGTCTGTATTATTTTGGGAGCCTCTTGGACTACCCAGCCAACAATTTGAAGGGTGATTTCTCCTGTCTGGCATTATGTTTCTTGTTATATAACCTTCATCATACATAGGCACTCATGTTCAGATATTGTATGTATATTTTTCAGGGTTTTTTAAAAAAATTAATACATTTCCCTCTGGATTTTCATACCACCTAAGCTTTATTTATCTCTCCCTTTTCTCTCCTTGTCTAACCTCCCTCCTCCCTCTCCAGTTAAAGTGTCCCCATTTTCCCTTTAATAATATCTGTCTCCTGTTATCCCTGCCCTGAGTTCCTTCTTCCCCTTTACCCCGATGCCCTTCTCTACTCCCTTCCCAGTTGAAGAACCCCCATTTCCATCCTTTTTTAAAAATAATTTAATAGTATCCCATTGAGTGTATGTACCACATTTTCTTTATCCATATATCAGTTGATTGACATTTAGCTTGCTTCCATTTCTTTGTCATTGTGAATAGTGCTACAAAAAGCATGGAGTGCACACATGACTTTGACATACTAGTTACATTTCCTTTGAATATATACCCACTGGAGAGCTTGATGAGTCATATGGTAATTCATTTTTTTAATTTTTGGAGGGACTTCCCTACTGTTGTACAGAATGGCTTCAGTAATTTACATTCTCACAGATACTGTGCAAGGGTTTCCTTTCTTCAACCTTTGCTGACTCTTGCAATCTTTTGTCTTTTGATAGGGGTCATTTTGGGGGTGAGGGTGTATCTCTGCTGGGTTTTGCTTTCATTTTCCTCCCTCACAACTGATGCTGAGCATTTTTCCATATACATATTTTTTTCAAAAATGTCAATTTAAGTCCATCGCATTGTATTTTTTGAGTATTTTGGTAAACTTTCCATATCTCTGTCATCTTTGGTAAATCAGTTTTTTAAATTTTTTCAATTTAAACTAAATGATAGCTTTCTTTTTAAAAAATATGTATTGTTAATTTATGTGTATGAATGTTTGCCTGCATGTATGTAAGTGTACCAGTACATATAATGCCTGTGGAGCCTAGAAGAGGGTGTTGACTCTCCTAGAACAGGTGTTATAGATGTTACCTGCCATGTGGATGCTGAGAACCAAATCTGGGTCCTCTGCAAGAGCAACCAGTGCTTTTAACTACTAAGCCATCTCTCCAGAACCCCACAAATGATTTTAATTAGACAAATATTCTGCAGTTGTATCACAGAAGACACGCAAACACTCTCTTGATGTTCATATCTGCCACCTGTTCCACCTGTTTTTCTCGGCTTCTGGCCTGCCTTCATCTGGCCTGGCTGCCATCTCCACTAGGACTCAGCTGTCACCTTGAAGCTCCTTGCCTTGTGACCCCAGTTCTGTTTGCTTCACTCCTATGTTGGATCTTTGCCAGCGTCCTATGTTCCTTGTTTCTTGGTTTTGCCTCTTCATTTTCAGAAACCATTCTCCAATCACTTTCTGTGTTTGGGTGCGTATGTGTGTAATGTGTGGGGGAATGTATGCCCCGTGTGTGCGTGGAGGTGAGAGGGCAACTTTGTGGAGTCAGTTCTTTCTTTTCACTTTCATACGGACTTCTAGGATCAAACTCTGGTCACCAGCTTTGTGTGGCAAACACTTTTACCCACCAAGTCGCCTCACAAGCCACCGCCCTCTCTTTCTCCTTCCTCCCCCTCCCTGTCTCCCTCCTCCTCATCCTCTCTCCTTTCTTCCCCCCTTCCCCTCTCATCTATTTTCTTCCCTTTCTTTCTTCCTTCTTTCCCTCTTTCCCTTCCTTCCTTTTTCTGCGCCCCTCTCCTTTCTCTTTCCCTTAATCCGTCCCTTGTCCCCCCATTTTTGTGTCCCTCCCTCCCTCCCTCCCTCCCTCCCTTCTGTCGTTTGCAACCTGGGCTGGCCTACAACTCACTATGTAGCCTAGGCTGGCCTTTAACTCACAGCAATCTTCCTGCATCAGCCTCTCAGTTGCTGAGGTTACAGGCATGAGATAACATACCTGCTATACACTTTTAATATCCTAAGGATTATTTTGTTTGAAGGATTTTAGTTTGTTTTCTAAAAACTTCTTTAAAAAGAATTTTCCCTGCCTGGCGTGGTGGTGCATGACTTTAGTCCCAGCACTCTGGAGGCAGAGGCAGGTGGATCTCTGTGAGTTCAAGGCCAGCCTGGTCTACAAAGTGAGTTCCAGGACAGCTGGGGCTACAGAGAGACCCTGTCTCAAAAAGACCAAAAAAAAAAAAAAAAAAAAAAAAAAAAAAAAATTTTTTTTTTCCTCTTGTTCCTTATTGAATTACTTTCTTATTTCTGTGGTGGCTAAGAGTAGCAGTTTATGGAAGATTTCTGTCTTCCCAAGTTGCCTTTTCTGTGAGTGCTCATCTCTGACTTTTGTGTAAGAGACCCTGTCAATTGATTCATTTTCCTTTGTCAAGGAGTTCATTTGGTGTGCTGATAGGGGGAGATCTGGGACCTGACTTCTTTTGTCTTTTGTCTTCCATTTGGTCCTACTTATTTGATGGCTCTCACAAGCATTTCCAGAGCTAGGGACAGCACTAGTTCTTGAGCCCCTTTGGGGTGGGGTGCCCTGCCCGTTTCTTCTCCTATGCAACATGAGGATTAGTGTTTCCTCGACAGACTAAGACATTCCTGGTTTCCATCTGCTGTTCAGCTCTGAGCTTTGCAGCTAGAGCATCATTTTTAGTTCTTCTTTCTCCAGGGGTATAAGATCCACAAGGATTCTTTAAAAATGTCTCATTGTCTGTTAAAGGAGACCGGTGCATATGTCAAATCTAGCATCTTTAACTGAAACCCACTGAAGTAGCTACTGTCTTGTGAGGCCAACCATTAGAAGAGAGAAGGGGGGAAGGAGAGAGAGAGAGAGAGAGAGAGAGAGAGAGAGAGAGAGAGAGAGAGAGAGAGAGAACACAATCCCAACTTTGGTATCTATCTAAGGAACTGAAGGTTTCCGGTAAGAGGATTCTGAGTGACACTTTTCCCATTAACCTTCAATTTAGGGAAAATGCAGTGGGCTTCATTTTCCTGGTAGAAAGTTTCTCTACAAAGGTTGAGTTTCATTTTTTGAGGACCATCTACTGGTTTTAACAACAGAAAGCATCCCTTCCCTGAGGTGACTGTCAGGATCTGTAGCCTCCCATGTGTTAGCTATTTGGTGTATGCTCTTCGAAGCTCATTGGCTTCCTTTAGCAACAGTTTCTTCCTCAGTAAAATGGAAATAACAACCTATCCCCCAGAGTGCTGAGGTGAGCTGAAATTGGTAAATAAAGAAGCATCATCAGAGCCTGCATGACAGAAAACATCACAAAATTACATCCAATCATTATTTCATTTTTGTCTACGGCTTTTCTCGCAACTTCCCTTTGAATGGGAGGAATGTGGTAGTTGGGGCAAGGGAGGTCCAAAGTGAACAGGGTGGCCAGATCTTAGGTGGCTGTCTCCCAGATGGGGCAGATGGGACCAGCTGACTGACGTGGATCACACAGCTCTTGGTGCTTAGGCTCATCTGCTTTCTGTAGAGTCAGCAGTAACCAAGGCAGCAGCAGTCACTGCCCTCTTGTCCTCAAAAGCCCTGAGTGCACATGGAGACTCCTGCTGAACACCGCCCCCACAAGCTTCCAGAAAAACTCATATGGAACAGCACTTGTCAGGATAAGCCACGGAGAACCCTGGGGTGCAGCTGCCAACAGGAGCTCCATTATCAGGTATCCGTTAAATTTCTTATTCATTTATCGAAAGCTATTTTGTCTTCCAGCCTCCCTAGCTTCCTTTTTCAAATGCTGACATTTAGCATTTGCTTCTAATACTTATTTTTCCCCCTCTGGTTAGCATACGATCTATGACTTACCACCCACCTTGCCCACAACCTCGCAGCCCCAACTTTTTGCTCTGCATGTCCAGGCTCTCCCATCTGTAAATTAGAAAGTCTTCCAGCATAAAGCCAGCTCCCTCTTATCCTAGATCACTGACTGTGGGGAGGAGCTGGATACACATAGCCTATTACCAATCTGGAAGGAAAGAATCCCATCTGGGCAGTTCTCCAGGCTAATGCCCACCATCAAGTTCCTCATCATGGAGCCTTGTCGCCAACATATTGATTTGCCCTTATACCCTGCAAGATCATTACCCTAAACAAAGCTTTCAGAAAAGATATACACACATACCCTTCTCAGGAAGAAATGGTCCATGCATTTGGGCAGGCAACTCACAAAGGAGGGAATGCCTCTTCCAATGTCTTCTACAGTGCCCCAGAAAACTCATGCTGCTCACATCAGGACTCTGGATATTATATGATTTGTTGCTCAGTGGGAGGACATTTAAAATTCCTGAAGGGAAGTACTTGGCATCAATAATCTCAAGTGTGTGCTCCGCAGTAGGATGGAGAATAGAGAGCTGTTTTGCTCAGGGCTTTTGCTCCGCACAGTGTGTTTTGTGGAGCAGTGCAGCTGTTGTCCATATTCCCACCATTCTGTACAAGAACAGCCATGGAGGTAGGAAGGCGGCGGAGGGGCGGCGGAGGCAGTGCTCATAATATATTCATTTGCTCTTGAATGTCATCAAGCCCAGTCCATGGTGATGTGCACCAGGAGGCTGTTCTCAGTGTTTAGTCATTCTGCTGAAGCAGTCATGTGTATATGACTTTAAGACATGGGACTGTTCCCCTATGGAATGAAAGGTTGTGTCTGGACATACCTCTGAGTTTCAGGAATATGCTATAAATGAGCTTCCATCTCTTATGTGTATTAGTATGGAAGTCCCAGCCTCCCCACATGGATAGTTGGTAATCTTCATAGACAATGCGGTGGTGGGGGGATTGTAGAGAGATGGCTCAGTGGTTAAGAGCTGGGCTGCTATTGCAGAAGACCTGGGTTTGAATCCTAGCATCTACCTGGCAGCTAACAACCATCTGTAACTCCAGTCGCAGGGGATCCAATGCCTATTTCTGACCTCCACAAGCATTGCACAACACAGGTATACTTACATATGTGCAGGCAATACACTTATATGCTTAAAATAAAAATAATAAAAAAATCTAGTGGAGGAAGGGAGAGCAGAAAGTAGAAATATAAAATAAGACAAAGTCCTTATCTTTGCCTATTCAGGCTTTAGCTGGTGCCATACCCAGCTACACACTCCATTGCAATTTCCATCTATTGTACTGTCACCCTGCCAGGCTACCTGACAAACAACAGATTCACTGTCATATCTCTTGAACGTGTGTAGGTTTGGGTGGGCTGAATGAGTGGCTCCTCAGCAGGAATCATAGTGACAAGTCATTGTTTGTTGTGAAGATCCCTGAGCTAGGATCCCAACCATGTGGGTCCTAGTCCCACCTTTGCTAATCATAGCTGCTAAATTGAGCAAGTCACTCATCCTTAGGTCACAGTTTTCTCTGCTGAGCAAATGATAAGGAAATCCTTCTGGTTTGGTTCAGCTCAAAGAGCAGATTAAAAGAGTGGGAATTCCCAGCAGGTCCTGATGTGAATTTGTTAAGTATCCCAGGCTAGACTATTCTCAGTCTGTCAAGTCAGAGAAAGAAGTAGTGGTGATGATTTAAATTCACACAGTGAACCCAATCAATGAGCAGCCACGGCATCACACTTTTGCTGGTGTTATTAAAGGTGCTGAGGATGACTACTCTCTCTGCCTTTCCAAGTTCAGGGTGAGATGAAGTTTTGAACTCCGCCTCCAGTTGGATTGCTTGTCTCTTGAGTGGACCTGAGAATTGTCTTCAAAATGAATTGGAAAATGACTTTCTCATTCCTCTCTCCCAGAAGTACTCGACAGTGGCTGGGCACTCAGGATATGCTTGTTGAATAATACGTGAGCAGGAGCTGTCTGTGGGAGAGAACTTTCTTCCCTGGGTGGAGAAACAGACGGTCTTCCTGGAGCACTTCTGCCTCTTTGCTTCCAGCATGGATGCCCTCCTGCACTGGTATCAAGGTTCAAGAAAGAGAGGAGCCACTTGGGTTTCCACGAACATTCCCACACCATCCACTCTGGCCTTTGCGGGCTGCCTGGTCCTGCTTAGGCAATCATTTTGCTCATGGAGCCAACTTTGTAAGTCTCAGTTGTATTAATTAAAGCTCAGCTCCATGAGAGAGGTTGCCATTCCTTACTAAGGTCTCTTACCAAATGAAATTTACACTTTTCCAAGACTCCTGGCTTTCCACTAGGCTCTGTCTGCATCTTCGGTCTGTATCCAGTGCGTGTTCCTGTGACTGCATGCTTCATTCGGCATTTGAGTGATATGTCCCTTTGACTGTCCAGTCCTTTCCCATGGGACAGTGCATTCCTACTGGCAGGGAGTGAGCCTCATCTGCCTGTCTCCTGCGCCTGCTCCAGCTCAGTATGTGTTTATTAAACCGACCTTAATCATCCCACAGTCCCTACAACCATCTTCTAGATTGCATTGGGGCTGTGACATCTTCTCTAATAACCCCAGTTGCCCTTACCTCCTAATAATTTATGTATCTTGGTGAAAAATAAATGCACAAAAGGAAAACCACCAGGCACTCTTGGTGTGGGACACACTGGCTTTTGTTGGACTGAATGGGTTTTGAGTGCCATCAGGTGTGCGCATATGTGAACACGGCTTTCTAAACATTTGATTTTCTCTAGCTTGATCTTCATTTCTAAATTTTTGATAGTTTAAAAGGTCTTATTACTCCAATTAATCATAGGTTTTGTGTAGGTGATATGTATACATCTCTCTCAGGTATTTTACAGATGTGGACTTTTGTTATGAACAGTTGAAAAAGTCAGAAGGGATAACACTGTATTACACAAGTGTTGCTTTCCCTCTTTTCTTGAAATTGGAAAGGAAAAAGTTGCCTTAGGCTGGTGAGAGCTGATGTGGCCCCAAGCCTCCATCTTAGGGCACTGCCGGGGAGCTTGGTGCAGCCTGGTGCAGCCCGTGCTGTGAATCCTCTTGGAAGGGTCTAATAAGCACGTGATATAGATGAAGAGAAAGAGTTAAGTGACCATCACCAATTACAGCCTAGGAGGGGGTGATTAAGAGCAAAATTGCAGGGAGGTTTTTAATTTAGCTGCCTGGAGAGGCCACCCCCAATCTCACCAGGCTCATCAGATCACACACCTGGCTCCATCTTGTCACCCTGCACTGCCACTCAGAGCAAATGTATCAGAAGGGGCATCCATGGACTGTGTGGGCTCCATGCCTTTTGCTTGTGTGGCCACTGGCATTCTCTTACATTCTATTAGGGACAGCAAGAAGGGGCCAATCAAGATTAAATTAAACAAACCAAGAAACTACACAGGGGAAAGTTTAAAGTATGACTGTGTGCCATGCATTCAATTTGTATAATTCTTTGTCATTGCCAACATGTGTAAATACAGCTGTGGACAGTGTTAAGGCAGAGGCTTTGGTGTGCCCCTGTGTGTGTTTTCTGCTCATTCGTCCTGCACCAATTTCTTCCTAATGTTATGTCTAACCCTCCATGGTAATGCATATTAGAGTGATAAAATGTGAGGCTGAGGTGGAGGGTTGCTTTGAAGATGCGTGCTAGCAAGCGAACTTCCTTTAAACTATAATGACACAGGATGCTATTAGGCACGAGAGAGCGGCTAGCAATAGTACTAAGCACTCCTTCAGTTTATACACAGCCTCTCCGTGCCTGGTACTGTGCTATGCTGGTAAATCACATCATCTCAGATGCTGAAAGCACCTGAATGTGAATCCCACAGTTTCCTAATACATTGCATAGGTGGAGAAACAGGAAACAATGTTTGTCTATGGACAGACTCATGTTAAACACCACCTCTGAGGTGACTGTACTAAGAAACCCACACATCCATATAATTGAGCTTCATATTAGCATAGCCCTAGAATAAATATTTATAAATTATTATTTAATTAATAGGTTGATTTGAACAGGTTTCTATTAGTACTATGCAGCAAGGGATGCTATAAAGCGAAGAACTGTATACAAAATGAGTGTTTGTAAAGACAGTAAGCCTATGTTTCATTTGGGAAAAAAGTAAAAGCCAGGGTTAAAATCAGGATCCTGTGCCCCTTCTTATGCCATTCCTGATATTACATTCTTAAGGACAAATACAGGCTCATAGTTAACTGTTGAAGGCCTCTTAATTAAATTAGGAATAATGAAATATTTTCAAGATTCCTCTTAAGAATGTTTGCTGATGAGTACAGTTATTCTTTTCAGACTCTAGCTTGGCTTCCATATTCTGATCACATTGCCTTGTATAGCAGGGTGGTCTCATCATTCTGATGATAATCCTCAGCTCAGTACTTTGAAAACTTTCTCCTCTTTAATAGGCTCCAAATCAGTAGGCTAAATTAATCGGAAAAATGTTCATATCAAGTGATGATGTGTTTTCAATTGGAATATTTGTGAATTTATCTATTCATCATGTGCTCTGAGAAAAGCTACAAAACAATGTGTTCATTTAACTCCAGCTCACCCAAGGCTCTGAAGAGATTTGCTACTTCATCCCCTCTCTCTTACTTTGTTGAAATGTAAAATATTTTTGTTCTTTGACAAGTAAAGGTTTTCAACTGTTCCTGGTGCATATGTTTGTACACATGTATGTGCATATGTAGACATGTATAAAATCATTGACTTTTAAAATGTTTTAGCAAATGTTTTAAAAATAATTACATTATAAGCCAAGGATTTTTTTTAAAGAAAAATATCAGAAAGCTTCCTATAGATATAATTGCCTTCTTTATTTCTGGAAGACGAGGTTCTATTTTTCATTCTACAATTTCCTCGTTCCTCACTATACAATCTGATCCTAATCAAATAACAGACCGGTATCTAATGAAGGTCCTCTGACATGAGAAAAACTTAACGGAAGGAATGCTTGTTATTGTTAAGAATTTGTATTGAAGTGGTATTTGAGCAAGTATGTAAGGCAATTTGAGGTTCATATTTATGACATATTTTGGCAAATAGAAAACTCTTGATGAATCGTAATTCATACCTCTGATAACTATTTGAATGTAGGATTTGATGCAAAGGACCACTTAATGACTTCAAACTGCTCTATGACATATAAATAATGCAGGAAAAATGCTGAGATAAAACCAAATGAATTGTAATTTTAAAACAGTGAGCAGTATCTTCCTACCTTTGGACATACAAAAAAAATAGTGATCACTAATTTCACTTACTGTAATGCTAGTTACAGTGTACAAAGATTTTTGAAAGGTTTTAAAATAAATAGCAATGTAGCACAGATCATGAATAAGGAAAATAGCTTCAAATTTTAATACAGTGATTCTTATTTAAATGTTGAGTAATTTTTTAATGATATTTTAGGTAAGGACAATCTGATTTTCATTGAATAATTTAAGAATGAGAAGTCTAAATATACATACAATATTTAAAAATTATATCTTTTTCTCCAAATCTTTTAAAATATAAGCAGTTAATTTCAACTTGTGTTGGTATTCATAGTATAAATAAATGTTTTTCACAGTTGAACACTGAAGAAGCTTCATTCATGAAGGAATATAATCTTATTTTTAAGTTTTTCATTTAAGGTTTTAATTCAGTTGTTTGAAATGATTATTATAAAATTTCAGTATAAACAATCTTTTATTTTCATGATTTAAATTTCAAGAAGAAATACGACTTGTTTTTGTTCTTTATGTTGCCCTTTACAAACAATCTTCCAATAAATTGAATATTAAGCTAAATATCACACCAATATTTATTCCAGCTTATCTTTAAGAACCTTAAAAAGAGTTGTATACGTAGATAAAACAGAATGTGTAACGTTATATGTCATAGTTTTATAAATTTAGGTTCTTGTCAACTAAGCAGTTTTATCAAAACTAATTTAATCAAAGCAATTGAGCAAATATTTGTGATTTATTTGGGTAGCATTAGAAAAAAATGATTGTAGAGCTTGACAAAACAATGATTACTAAGAACCTTAAAAAGAGTTGTATACGTAGATAAAACAGAATGTGTAACGTTATATGTCATAGTTTTATAAATTTAGGTTCTTGTCAACTAAGCAGTTTTATCAAAACTAATTTAATCAAAGCAATTGAGCAAATATTTGTGATTTATTTGGGTAGCATTAGAAAAAAATGATTGTAGAGCTTGACAAAACAATGATTACTGATTACTTATTAAAGTATAATCTCATTCAAATTTCATAATTTTCCCATAAACTATCAAACGTAGAAATTTGAAAATGATTATGCACTTTTTCATTCAATTATAATTTATAAAAATGTCTCCACAATTATAAATCTAAGTAATAAGATTTAGCTATAATATAAATTGCTTGGGCAATCACAATAGGGAATAACATAACATTCTAAGGAGGCAATTTGTTATGTTTTGGAAACTGTTTTACTTCTTTCTACATTATAGTCATTTTGAAAGGCAATATCAAAAAGTGCAGAAAAAATGATTCATGGGCTACATTTTGGTTTTATAATTTATTGTTTTAAATCATTTGTGAACTTACAGAGTGCTCTATTTCAGAAAAGTATAATGAAACTCCAGTTTCTATGTGCCATAACAAATAACAAAACATAGCAAAAGTAATTCAAGAAAATCTGGATTGATCCAATTAAAAAGAAACCAACATTTTGAGTAAGGACTTTAATTTACTCATTTACTAATTTTTATCTGTTGGACTTATTTCTATGATTCAAATAATTTATGCAAACTACCCATTCATTGAAGATAATAAACATTTAAAGACATTTTTCCAAAGAATAATCATATTAAAATTCTAAGCTAATAACATAGGTAATAAATAAACCAGGAAAAAGTTTGGTGTCCTTAATCTTGCTTATTATTAGAAACCAATACTGTAGCAGAGAGTTTTGCTAGGAGGGAGAGAGCTGAGCAGAGTGAAAGAGCATCTTCTGTCTCTCATTCCTTTGTGTCAATATTGGCCCATGTGTACTCTGTGTGATTCTATTTTCGTTAGAAAAAGTATTTCATGGACGTCTGCAAGGTTTAGTCTAGTTTATTTGTTATTGCTTCCCAAAACTTATTTAAGTATTCCCAGGGAAAGAAAGCACAAGCGTGTTTTTAAAATTGGTGGTAAACATTTAATGGCTAAAGAAAAAAAAATATTCCTTCAATTTACAGAATTTTCAGTATGTGTTGTTTAAAATATACTTTTAAAACAAAATTTCCAAAGATAAATTTTCACTTTTGATCATTCTTTCTTGTTTTTCAATTTCAGTTTCTGAGCATCTAAAAATCAATTTATCTCACAAGAATGCATTTCATGTGCAAAGACTTTTCTTAGACTGTCAGTATTTGCAAGGTTCCAAGTCTAAATAGCAGAACAGGTAAATAACTGGTGTTGTTTTACATAAGATACTTTGATAGTTTAGTATTCAGATACCAGGTTTATAAAATGCTAAGCTAATAATTGAGAATACCTCAATATTATTTATGTAAGGTAAATTTCTATGCTAAAAATGAAAAATCATTAGCACTCTAAGACAATTTTTCTTATTTTCACATCTCATCTATAATCTTCAATTTATGACTTCAGCTTCAGTTGCTCATAGTGTAATTTTTTCACTAAGGTAATTAGTATAATTAATTAATTATTCAATAATTGAAATGCAGGTTAACAAACTTCCATATATAAAAGTTAAAAAATGTCCTTCATTCAAGCTGTGAACTCTAAGCCTATAAAACTCTTCAAAGAACCCCAAGATATCAAGCAATCTTTTATTTGGCTAAACCTACCCCCCACCTTCACTCTCTTTCATACTTAAATAGTCAGTATGCTCGGAGCTTGGAAAAAAGCTAGAAAGCCTTAATGGATCACTGATTTTAACTAAAGAAGTAGGTGCATATCCCTTATAAATGAATTCAAAACAATTTTTGTTTTAGCATTAATAGATTTCATCAAATGAAAACAAGCTTCTTAATGTAGGGGAGTAAAGTGCTGAATAGGGCACTTATTAGCATATCTTTTATTTTAAACTCAAGGACAAACATTCTAAAACAATATCTATTACTCAGAGACAACGGTGCATTGTTTTTCTATGTTCTAATACTCCAGCGGAGGACTCCCTTAGAGCCGGGGTAACATAACCAAAGTACAAAGCGAAGGACACAGAAAAAACCGCAGGAACACGTAAAATCAAGTTAAGAAAAACAATATTTAATCTTGTCAGAGTTTAAAGCTGATGAAGTGAACGCAGTGTAGCCTTTCATACTGTGTGGGGTTTACATTCCCAGCACAGGCTCCGTGGCACTGAAAAGTACATTTATGATTGAGGATAATGAGGTGCAGATTTGGATTTTGATCCAGCCAGTATAAAGGTAAAATATTTTAAAGATGTCTATAGATTTTAGGTACAGTTATCATCAATAGCAGGACTAATACTCAACATCATGGAGGCTTTCTGGAGTTCAGAAATAGACATATCAGGAAATGCATCAGTTTTCTCTTCCTTAGGTACCTTCAGTCTCTTCTGGAAGCCATACACATCGCTAAATTTATGCCTTCTCTGAATAATTCTAAATGGCAAACATTTTCGTTAAATAATTTTTTCCCTAACCTTCAAAAATGTGTTATAATTTGGAAAATTATAATGAAATAAATTAGGTCTTGACAAAAACACTGAGAAGGGTAATTTCCATTTTTACCTAAAGGAGGAACTTCAAAAGAAATCCAGGATAATAAAAATTACCCTATTTTTATACCAGCATTCTTCCTTTTCTTCCTTTTCTGAATAGGATATACTAAAAAGTCTTCAGTTTAGAGCACTGAACCAATCGTAAAACAGTGCCACGATCATTTCTGCGATATTGATCTTATAATTACCCATACAAGGATAAAAACCTATCTTTTAACATGTGACTGAGACATCGCTCAAAGAAAATCTTTGCAACAAGTGTCACACTTCTCTAAAAGGCATTTCCATATTAACGATGTGAGATTGATTTAATTGTCTTATGGTAAAAAAACAACATTCTTCATAAAAAATCTATAACATGCTTTTTTTAAACAGACAGAAGTGTGCATGTTTTGTTAAAGCAATGTTATTGACTGCATCTGATTAAGAGAATTCACCTATTTTCTCTGCCCTCTTTGTGTTCATACCCTTGTTACCTTTTAGCATTTTGGTTCCAAAGTTTTACTATCCTTTATCTTTTTTGCCCCTTTCTCTTCTGAGGTATTGACAAATCCAAACCAAGTACTAATCACATATCCAGGAAGACAGCAGCAGTTTCTTTTTCTAGCTGGTTCCCTGAAAACAGGTGAGGACAGGAACAAGTGTATTATGACTCTCCTGGGTCAGCAGCTTTTGCATCTGACATCTGTCAGATAGAAGCAAGAGGGAGATGCTCTTATCAATTACAGGAGATCAGTGGTAGCAGTGGGAAGCTGAAATGAGGAGGAAGGCTCCCACGTTTTTCTTTTTTCAACGGATGCCATCTGTGTCTATTAAAAGGTGCCGAGAAAAAGACTTATAAATGGTTACAAGTTTTTGAAAAAAAAATCTAAGAAGCTAGAAACATGCAGTCCCACTTCCTGAGCAAACATTCGTGAACAGAATGGTTACATTAACTTCTAAGGCCATAGCTAAAAGGAACCCTAATATGCTGTATCATAGCAAAATCCATGCAGTACCAACACGCATTAAAGATTGCCTTTGTCCCAGTCCATGTATTAAATATCAACAGTTGGAATATTAAAGAATATCTGGAGTCAAATAGAATTTATTTTTATATTATTTTGTGGAATCAAATCTTATTCCCTAACTGTATTACAGCAGGCTAGTGCCAGGAATGGTGGTTTCCTTCAGGTATAAAAACAGTTCTTAAGGGACAGGAAACTGTTCTGCTAATGAAAAAGGGTAAATTGCAGTCGATCTTTCTCTCTAATTTACATGATTTCTCTTAAATAAAATCATTTACTCAGTGACAGTGAATGCAACCAGCAGATGTTTGGTTATTTGCTGAGGCAAGGCAGTATATTAGCTGATGGACGTATCCATTGCAGTTATTAAAATAGATGCTACTTAGGAGAACTGTGGGATTCAGAAATAATTATTCATATAATTAGAAATTGGAAATGAGTCAACAGGAATTGTTTTGGCATAAAAAAGACATTTGAAATGACTTTAAGTATGGTCTTAATGAGATGTACCCAATGCAGATAATGTAAGCATTACATCCGCTATTTTATTTCTAAGATCATGCTGCAACTTGGAAACAGACTGAATTTGGTACAACAAAAGATCCTGGTAAATTATATGTCTCCTATGGCAACAGTTTATTTGAGCAACTTCTAGGCTGGATATACTTCAAAACTTAATTTTTCTCAATTAATATGTTTTCTACTCACTTGGTCAAAATGTTGTCTATTAGTTGACAAGACTAGCATATAGACAGAACACATTTAGCATTTGCTTATTATAGGCAATTATGTAATCCTCCGTCTTGGCTTTAAAAATATAGCATTGAAGAAAATATCAGCATAAGTGTCATATGCTAAAAGAACTCAGAATAAATTATTACACAGTATGAGAATAGGAAGTCTTCTCTGAACATATTGTATCAAGTGGTTATTTGGATGTAGCCCATCTGAAAGACTTGAAAATGACTTAGAATATACTAACTGTGAAAACATTGCGCCAACCCCTACTAATCTAAATAGTTTTGTTCATCAAGGATTTGATCTCCATATTAAACCAAGGCCAGAAGAGGAAGGCTATGATGCTAAAATGCACAGAAAAAATTTGTTAAACAAAGTCAAAATTAATGACAAACAAAATCAAGTTTTCTTTGTGGTTGATTTTCAGGCAGCTGCATCCAAATATAAAAGAACCATCAAAGAAAGATATTCATTAATTATTAACTCCCAAGAACTTCAGAAAGCAGAGCCCTTAAACCTCCATTGACATCATTCTGCCAGGCTCCTAATCTCTGCAAGTTGTTGGTAAGAGTTGCATTATACACACAGCACGCCTCCAATCCTGCCTTTAACAACTGCGGCTCCAGAGCTGTTCACCGCAGCCTGGAGGCTCACAGGAAAGAAGCTGTAATTTCTGGAGAGATATTTTAAAGAAACGTTTACAATCTCACATTCTGAGTTACTTTACCTCTCTCACAATAGGGTGTCAATAGTCTAATGGCAACATATGTGATGTAGAAACTCATCCAATTCTCCAATTTGTTCCTTTTTTTTTTTGGTTGAAGTATAGAACAACTGTGGTATTAAGATGCTGTGCTATCCTCTAGCTTAACCAGTTCAATATACTGATGATCCATGGGCTTTTCATTGCAAAGTAGAAGAAAAGGCACTAGTGTAAGTGACTTTGATGAAACGCAGACACCCGTACTGTTCTTATGTAACCAAGTCAGATGATTAAGTATTTTATCAATTATTAATAGTGTTTCATGGGTTTTCATCAAGGTTGACTAACTTACACTTGATAAGATGCTTTTACCTATATGGTAAACCTTAAATGAAATTTAATTCTGATGCAAATACCCTTTCAAAATACAAGATTATTTATAATGGTGAGCTCAAAGTTTTACACTGGACTTAAAAAATTCTAAGGCCAAAATACAAAGAAATAAAAGTTTTGCTCATTTTGCCTTTTCATAAATTGACAAGATCATGGCCAATTAATTCACCACTAAGAAAAATACCCCAAAATGTAAGTGTTTGAGTAGCTTGTCTCTAGCCTTAATGTTAACCTGTTAGGAGAGGCCATTAAAACATATGTTAACATGGACATAAAAATGAATAACCATTACCTCAGATTTTGAATTTTGAGATCACATTCTGCAGACACATCTCCAAAGAAGGAAAACAATTACAGCATGTTGCAGGAGGCAGCATTTTCCCCTGCCCTTCAGGCTGTGACTCCTAAGTCTTATCTCCATCTCCCTTTCTCTCATTCTATCTTCTAAAATCCTTAGCAGAGCACAGAGGCACAACATCTGACCAAAAGAAGTGTGTAGTCATCCTTGCAGCTCCTGAGAAATAGCTGCATATTTAAGTTAAAGAACAATGTCATTGGAATCAACAGCGCTGAGAATTGATAACAAACATTTATTAGCAGATCAAGTTAGTTTATCATAAACTTGCCAACCTTTGAGTTAAAATCCATCTGGCCACGGGAAAACCCTTCAGTTCATCTCTTTATATCACAGAGCTAGAAAGATCAAAAAATCAAAATGTTAACTTTCCAAACCAAAGTAGAATGAACGGGCTGGGGAAAGTGTGTGCCTCTGTGGTGATTCACATTTCAAGGTTTTTATCTCTTTACTCTATTTGATTAAAGGCCTTGTATTGAGTTGAGCAGCAAATCCTGCAGAATAATTAGTGGCTGTTAGTATTTTTCCCCTTGCCCCCCCCCCCTTAAATGAAAGCTTAAATGGGGGAAAATGGAATGTCAGTCAGAAACTGGTTCATACCAATCATAATAATTATAATCTATTAGAATTAAGCCATAATCATTAGAATTTCTTCTTTTCTCCTACCTTTGATGGCCTGTTTCATCTGTTTCATTAAAGCTGTAATTTTTACAGATGCTCTTGATGTTCCTATGTTTTGCATCAGAGTCTAAGGCAGCCTAGAGAGAAAAATAGCTCTTTGCCTATAGAAATATATGTTAAAACATTAGTTACTTGAAGCAAGCAACTTTTGCAATATGTGTGTCTGGTGTCTATAGTTGTCTTTATTTAGGCCTGTCCAGCATTTTGTTGTGTTCTGTTCTTGCTAGGCAGCTGGACCCTGACCTTCAGGTTTTTTTTTTAAAGGAAAGGAAAAAAAAAAAAAAGAATTCTTTTCAGATTCCAAATTCCCCCCTTCTTACCCTCCCACTGACACCATCCTATTCAGAACCGGAGATAACTTTATTCATCTACACGTCATTGTATCAAATTCAATAGGCAAACTGCTTCAACAAGCCTCAGAGCTGCACCGGACAGTGATGTCTTCATCCCTGCGCCCTCCGCAGCTGGCCCCCAGTGCAATCAGATTTTTACCACTGCCTTTTCAGGCATGAAATGAACACAGTTACAAAAACATAATTTCGAACAAGTGTTTTATTACTACTCTGTTGGGCCACTTTAGATATATTTTCCTGTGAATCCTTCAATTGGATGAAATACAGTCCCATCAGGCTGAGTTGCTTCGAAGCATCTCTAGATTGTACAAATTGGAAAGGAAAAAGGGGGGCCTGTTTGTTCATTAAGTTCCTTATGCTGCTGATGCAGAATTTGATGAAACGTGTGTTTGCATTGCCAGTGTTCGCTTTAGTGTGAAATTCAGAGACTCAAACCTTATGAAATGACACCATGGCCCAGCCCCCACAAAGGTGCAAAGAGGGTTCTATTCAGGCAACCAAAAGCCAATATCCTGTTCTCAGAAAACAAAATACTATGCCTGTCTCCTGATCAATCTGGGAAGAGTGGGAATAAAGCTTTCTCTTTTTTGTTCCCTTCCCTTGGACTCTGCAACATGTTGATTTCACTTTGGGGAGTTTGGAATTCGTCAAGAGGAAAAATAGAAGTTGTTTAATGTCAGGAACATCAAATAAATGTTTGATGTTAGGCACCCATGCTACAAAATCAGCCTACTGTCTTCAGCTAGGAGGGCTGGGCATCAGATTAGTTTCTGGGTGGGAACTGGCTTTCCTGTGTGGATCCCTGATGAGGTAGTCCCAAGCTTTAATCAACAACATAGTGCTTTCTTTCCAAGGTGCGTTGCTCTTTGTAATCTTCACAAGAATTCCTTTTAAAACAAATGATCTTTAGGACTCAGATGCTTAAAAATGAAACAAGTAAAATCTTGCCTAAAACAGTTCTGAACTCAATGATGGACCCTTGTCCCCTGTCTGGGATGGCCCCTCCCCCATATCAGAATGCAAAGCTGAAAGCAAGTTGAATGATTAAAATTAAATAGAGCATCTAAAGTCCTTAAACCAGCTAGCTATTGGAAAACATTCTAGATCCTGGAGATAGGAAGAGAGAAAGATCTTTTTAAAAGCAGACTTGCATCATCAAGTAGGTGTTTTCTACTCTAGCTTCTATATGTTTATGTAGCAAGTGTTACAGACATTTGGAAGGATTTGGGAGTTTCAAAGGAGAGAAGTTTATACATTAGTGCTGCAAGTTGCAAAACACTGTTGATATTCAAATGTTTATTGTGCAAAATCTGGGATAAGCTTCAGCATGAGGGCCCCTTTAAGTGCCTACAACCCTTGCTAATTCCCCTCAGCATTGAGGCGTGCACAAAGGCCTTAATCCAATTCCACTTTTTTTCAGAAAGCCTATGCTATTTTCCCTCACATAAACTAACAACACTACCACATCACACTGCAGAGTGGGTCAAAGAAAAAGCGCTCTCTGTTGATACTTCACCAACACTGTTTCTTGGGCAAGCATGGCGTGGAACTTTAAGTGGTTTCCCCAGACCCCATGGCATCTTTAGGAGGAAAAAGCCTTCAAATTCAAGGGTGATAATTTTTAAAGAAAAAAAAAAAGTAAAAATGTCCTGGGGGGTGTTAGACATCCTCAGGATCTGTTATCTGTGAAAACAAATTGATCCCTTTAGCCACATTCCAGCAGTTGTGATTTAAATGACACAAGTCAGGCTTTCTTTGATAAGAAAACGTGCACATTTTGATAAGGTGCCATTATTTTTCTCTAGAGACTGTTGTGGCTCTCTTTTCATCCTCTGTGCCTACCCCCCATTCTTTACCCTCCCCATACAGCAGTGGTAGTCCTTTCATTATAGTATTTCATATAGAGAGCTCTCCTGATGGTCTCCTAAAGACTGGCTCCCTTTATCAAAAGAGAAATCTAGTCAGCAAATATTTTAGGCATCCTTTCTTTTTTCACCTTTGATTTTGGTGGCAATTTCTGATTTCAGGAGGAAATACTGCTACAAAATAGTAACACCTGTGGCTGGCAGTGGTTGTCAGGCATTTGCCTCTTAGTAATTAAGTAACTGGGGGATACAACTAGAAATGACCATGATTCCATTCCATAAGTATATTATAGAGGTAGGAATAGAAAGCCAGAACAGAATGGCTATGAGACAATTTCAGCTCTGGACTTGGTGTCACCAAATATCACATACCCTAAGTTCTGTGTTCTAATTAGAGAAAACAGCTGCCTTGTTCTATTGATTTCTATTCATGATGTCAAAATGATAAAACTCATATTGGCGTATTTTGAAAGTCTCCACATTCTGGTAAGGAGATTCTGGAGGATCAAGTTGTTGGGTTTGGAACAGAGGCAACAGGTCTTGATGTCACTGTCCCTGAGAGCTTTCACTGTTCAGAAAGCTTTTATAAGAAAGAAGAAGGAAATGAATTTGATACAGGATTGACTATATTTTAAAGAAACTAGTCTTTTCAATGAGAGAAAATTGCTTCATGTGACAAGATTAGCCTATGACAACATTTTGACAGTTTTTCTAATGCTGCACATCATTCTTGACTGTATTACAGTATCTGAGATCCACTGCTACAAGGCTCCCAGGCTAAACCCTAAGAGGCTAGAAGATGGTGTTTTCTGTAATTAGTTTGTACCAGAAGGAAAAAAAAAAGTCATGGTCTACCAGAATTTAATCACATTTTAAAGTATGCAAGTCTGTACAGCCTGGGTGGTGATGTATGCCTTCACAGGCATCCTATAGTTTTGGAAGTTAAGCAGCGGGATTACAATTTGGAGGACAGCCTGAGCTATAGAATAAGGCTGTCGAAAAAGAATAGAGTGGGGAGATGGCTCAGTGGGTAAGACCACTTGTCTGCAAACATGAGGACCTGAGTTTGAATCTCTAGCACTCACATTCAAAACCAGGAATGAGTATGCGTTCCAATAACCCCAGCTCATGGAGCAGAGTCAGGCAGATCCTGAGAACTTGCTGGCCAACTGGTTTCCAGCCTAGCCTAGTTTCCAGTTCAGACAGAAACCCTGTTTCAAGGCAGTAAGACAGAGAGCAGTGGAGAACTGTGGAGGAGGACACCTGACGTATTTCTTTGACTTCTGAATGTGCAGGCAGAGGCATACACACCCACATACTCCCATGCATGAACAATACAACGTATACCACCACCTTTCACCTATCTCCCCAGTCTCCCAACGCCTGGTATGAATCTCTGTCTTTCATAATTATTTATTTATCTAAGCATAATAACCAAGGTATTCTTGGTTCTTTTAAGATTTTTTTTTCTTCAGTAAAAACACTGCCAACTAGTGAAAAAAAGTTTGTATGAAATAGCCTAATTCAAACATCACAAAGCCGTGCCAATTCCACTTGAATCTGGTCTGATATCTAATGGTCAGCTATTACATTATCAAAATTAAATCACTTATGTAATTAGGGTGTTTTCATCCTTGCACAACTTCTCAGTAGACAGGTCAAAGGCCTGAATGAACATGGAAATGGATTTCTGTCTCTGCTCCAGGGGTCATTTCGGGAGGTGGATCTGTGCTGGGAGTGACTGCATGTCCTCTGCTAGGAAGAGGTGACAGACACACAGTTTCTTCCACTATGGCAATGACTAACTCAAATCCAGAAAACACAAAATGGCATTCTTTCACCATTATGCTGAAAGAATTTACTTGGGTTTGTAACAAACTGTGATATGCAGAGGCAAGAAAAACATGCTTTTTTGCTTGTTTGTTTCATTGACTTTTTTGGAGACTGGGGCTTTCCTGCGCCTCAGCTGACCTGGAACTAGCTATGTAGACCAGGCTGATCAACCTCTGGCCCCTGCTAGCTTGGAGCTAGCTACGTAGACCAGGCTGGTCTCCCTGTGGCCCTAACTGGCTTAGAACTATGTAGACCAGGCTGGCCTTGATCTTGCAGCGATCCTGCCTCTGCCTCCTGAGTGCTGGGATCAAAGTCACGTGCCACCATGCCTGGGCAGAAGAAAAACATATTTGAAGACAAAGTCAAGTATGTAGTGCTTCAAAATCTGTAGGGACAATGAGATGGCTCAGTGGGTATAGGTGCTTACTATCTAAGTCTGTAAGTCTACATTCAGTCTCCAGAACCTGCATTAAGGTGGAAGGAGAGAAAGGACTCCACAAAGTTGTCCTCTGACATCCACATGTGCGTGAGCACACATACATACACACACACACACACACACACACACACACACACACACACACACACATACAAATCTACTGTATAGACTGTTTGAAAACCAAAGGATGGTTTTGATTATTTTGTTTATAAAGACTGTCTTTTATATAATCTTCACCAGTTCCATTTACTGAGAAGGGAAATAAAGCTGACCAGAGTTCTTTTAATTCCAAATCAGTAAGATGGAGTAGGGATCACAGGGATTCAGGATGTCTGAGAGTCATTACTTTAGTCTCCACACCCTGACTCTGAAACACAAATGCTTTTAAAGCTGGCAGGAATCAACAGACTATTGAGACTCACATTGGGCCAGTTGGAGAATGGGTTCCCTACTGATGGTATGTGCATATCTTTGATTTAGTTTTCTACTTAAAGTTAGGCCATTGCTCAGGTAGGCCAAATGGCAGCATTTATAAGCAGGGAAAACTGTTAGCATACTGGAATTTTGTGGTTTTCATGTATGATGTGGTTGATGGCCTCAGACACATATTAAAAATAGCTGGAAAAGCCTGAAATCCCAGCTGCTCAGGAGCTGAGACAGGAGGACTGAACATTCAAAGCCTGCCTAGACTACACAGTGAGTTCAAGGCCAGCTGTGGCAAACCAATGAGATCCTGTCTCAAAATAAAATGTAAAGAAGAGGACTGGCATGTAGCTCAGTGGGAGAGAGCTTGCCTAGCATGTGCAGCGGTTTAGGCTCAATCCCTAGGACCCCAAAGAAACAAATAAATAAAGAAAAAAAAAAAAACGGCATGGTGGCATACACCTTTAATCCCAGAACTTGGGAGACAGAGGCAGGTGGATCTCTGTGAGTTCAAGGCCAGTCTGGTCTTGAACAACTGGGGCTACAGGGAGACCCTGTCTCAAAAAGACAAAAAAAAAAAAAAAAAAAGCCGCCTCCCCCCCCCCTGCCAAGCAGAATTCTCCCTTGGAAAGGCCGTGTTTATGTTCTTTAATTCAGACAGAAGAGATCAGATTAAAAAGGTGGTAAGTGGGCTGTGACATACAGCTGAGCAATTGTGAAGGAAGTTCTCATTCTTGTTATTTTCTTCTGCTGATTTAATCTGACTCTTTTGGACCACCATCCCACCGTGCTGGTGCCAGGCATATGAATTCTCTGAATTCTTCTTTTCTTTGGTTGTTTGAAGTCCTGGGACATGACTGGGTAGGCTCTTGTGTGACCAGGTCAGTAGGTCCCATTTGAAATCTGACAGACCCAGGTCCTCCTTGTGACCACAGGGTGCAGGGTGTTTTTGTGGGTTTGGGTGAGCCATGGGTAGGACTGGGAGTCTCTTGCTGACATCTCCCCTCTGAGCTCTGGCCACCAGCAGAGGAGAGGACTGTTTCCTTCTGTCAGCTTTTGATTTCTTTTAGCTCAGAGAATTTTCTGTCTCACCTATGCCGTAAGACATTCCTGTCTTCATAATGGCACTTCAAGGACTGATGACACAAAGTCTTCTTGGGACAAGCAAGTAAGAATAAATGTTAGGAATCAAAGAAGAGGGTGTGGGACTTCAAAGAATTAAAGAATAATCGACTATCTAAAGCTTTTCTTTTTATATTTTTAATCTATTTTTGAAAGTTTTTGTTACCAAATTAAAAAATTTATAACAACACAATTAAAAGTAGTTACCAAGAACAATAATATTATTATCTCACTCAATATGTCCAACAAATCAGGGTCTGGTTATGTCCAGTTTCCACTACGCTGTTGGTCTAGAAGTCAAAAAGGAAGCCCAACTCAGAATCACTGCCCCAAAGGGACAGCAAAGCTTTACAAATTCAATTTAAAACACACAGTACTATGTGCACAAGCCTGCCTACACACATTGAAAAATCCTAGTTTGAAGCCCTTTGTTTAGTCTTTTATAAAATATAGGAAGAACTAATTATCATTTTAATTCTTCAAAAATTCTTGAGACAGAGAAACTGAAAAATCTAAAAAGCTAGACTACCTGCTCTGTCTGGAGTGATGGACTAGAAGAAATTGATGGGGAAAAACAAAATAAAACCTCAACGAAGCATTATGCAATAAAAAATTGGCTATTTTTGTGTAAAGTTTTCTTCAGAAAAAATGTTGAAGCCAGCTGGGTGTGGTAGCATATGCCTTTAATCTCAGCATTTAGGAAGCAGAGGCAGGTGGGTTTTTGTGGGATCGAGGACAGCCTAGTCTAGGTAGCTAGCCTGGTCTAAGTAGCCAGTTTGTCTTAACAACAACAACAACAACAAAACAAATTAAAAAAAAAAGGAAGTCAACTATGGAGTGTTAAGATATTTAGAAACTTCATTCAGTATGCACTTGAGCAAATACTGTTTATTTATTTCGTTCTCTTGTGGGTAGCAAGGATACTAAGAAGCCCTTACTGCCTCACTGGGTCCTGGATATATTCAGAAATAACAAGAAACCTGTATACCACAAGTAATTGGCATGCCCATTTTACAGTTGGAGGGACTGAAGCACCACTATGTTTACCAAGTACTTTCCTCAGTCACAGGGCTCGTGAAAGGCAGGGGTGGAATCAGATTGCTGAGGTTGGTCTGACTTTGATTTCTAGGACCTTCCATATCACCCTGCCTCTATTTTAATTATTCAAGTTCAGTGGTATTTATGGGCCAGATTATGTTCTTTGTCATGTAGGATGATATCATAATCCTAGACTTTATTCGCCCAAGTTTATGCCAGTGTGAAAGCAAAAAATTAATCTGCCCAGACTCTGGAATGTACCCACTTGGGAGCCTTCAGTGGCTGACAAGGCACCTCCCCAGAGATGCTCCCTGGAGTCCTCTTGGTCCCCTCCAAACCACTCTCTTTCTAAATGAACCACACCAGTTCTATTCAAGGTGGATTGACCAGCAAAGGCTCATTTAAGCTCCCCTCTCAACAGCTTTATCCCACCTAAACTCAAAAGGGGACAGGCAGAAAGGGGCTCACAAAAGCCTCTTCTCCCTGTAGCCCTTGTAATAGGCTCATTAAGCGCTCGCCTGGGCTTGTTATAAAATACTGTGGAAGCAGCTCGTAAGTAGCTGACTGTTTGTAACAGATAATATCAAATTGGAGAAACATGTAAAAGCACATACAAAAACAGTAAAATGAGATGTGCTCTAATGATAACAGCCCCACAAGCAGGGAAATAATTAGTCACTCCATGTACATGGTTTGGGGTTTGTAGCAGAGCTTTTATTTGAGTTCCCTGTCAACTTTTAACTTTGGTGTTTTGTGTATGGAGCAAATAAAGGATTTTCAATGGAGGACTTCTGTATCACAGTAAACTAAATGACTCTGTGGCCTCTTAATGGTGGTCACACTCGGTATTGATTAATATTGTTCTTAAGGCTCACTTACGCGATGCTAGTGAGTGTTTTGAATAATTGTTTTTACTCCAATCAGATATGAATTTATTTGTATAAGCTAGTATAACTATTTAATAAATATTTTTCTTTATAAAAGAGTAATGCCATGTATGTTTTGTGATGTTGAGAATAAAAGCAAGTTTCTCGTTTATAATTAAAGCTTAGAATCTGTCACTCTTGTGTGGCACAATGAAATTGGGACCTAGCAAAGATTTGACTACTGTCCACTGCCTTTTGAGAAACTGCACCTCAACGGGTGTCATATTTAGGGGAAGAAGTTCTAAGGTTGGGGAGATAATTCACTCTGTCATTGTTATCTGTGAAATAAACCCTAGCTTATGTGAGAGTATTATTACATCCATTTCACTGGCTTTAGCTTAAGGAAAATCTTTCACTCTCTGGGAAACTGTACATGTAACCTCTTTGGCAGTGGAACACTTTCTGTATGTGAAAATAGGAATCATAAAATATATTTCACTTAGTTTATCAGAGAGCCATGATGTATGGATGTTATTGACACAACTTCTGATACCTCAAATATTTGCTACCAGATATAATTTATATAGGGCCTCATTTATTTCATCAATACACCATTTAAGTGGACAGGCATGTGAGCTGCACCCTTTCCCTACCAACTCAATTGGAAGTCTTTAAAAATTCTGCTTACTTAAGTTTAAATTTTCTTCTTGACCCCTGATTTGGCTTTCATGGAGTTCATTCCAAAATTAGGGAGGAGACAATCTAATGTGAAAGGAGAGGCCTGACCCTGAACTAGAACCCCCAGGTTCTAGGCTCCCCTCTGTTACCGGGCCATGTATACCATGAGTTATTGGCCAAACTATATGTTCCATCTGTTATCAGCTCTCACATGAAGAAAATAATTCCCTGTTGATTTCCTGCCCCAAATTCTATTTTAATAATGTGATCAGATACTGTATAAATACTTGATCTGATAGACATCTAGGCTCAGTACATATAACTCATGTGTTTTGTTACTTTGGGGATGATAACTTGGTAAAAGTGGCCACAAATCATATTCTAAAAGTTATGAATCCTGTCCCAGGTGATATTGAATGGTCAATAAGTCCTTCCTCCCTATACTGCTTGTGTCTCCTATTTTTTCAAAATTTTTTATCATACCAGGGATTGAACCCAGGGCCTTGTACATGTTAGGCAAACACTCTACCACTGAGCTAATTTTCCAGATCCTTTTCTTTCTTTTGTTTTATTTTAAAAAAATGCGATAGGGCCTCATTAAGTCACCTAAGCCAATCCTGAGCTCACTTTGTACAGAGCCAAGACACATCTTGTAATCTTCTTGCCTCAGTTTTCTCTGGCTATACCACTAAGCCCAGCTACATTTTTTTTTCCTGTGAAAGTTGTGACACGAAATAGTGTCTTGTGTTTTGTAATGTAATTTATCTGTGTAAGGTAGAGTCATATCTGAAGATCTGCTTTAGGACAGGTACATGATTTTGTTGAGATTGTACATGCAATGTCCTCCACTCAGTTTTCCCCCTTTTTGGCATTTTTCCTCTAGATAGAAACACATGTATGCAACGTACGGCTGTTCACAAGTGCACACTGACTCATTGTTTATGGCAGAAAAAGACTGGAAGTAATCTATATGTGAGTCAACAGGGAACTGCTCCATACATGATGCACTAATATTTGGTGGCACATGTTGCATTCATCCTCGAGATGACTAGGGTACCCCAGTAAGGTCTGATGTGGACCATTAAGTGAAATAAGCAAACCACAGGATAATGTGGAAAGAAATACATCATTTTACAAAACGTATACATATTCACATATTATATAAGTATAGTGCAACCAGGAATGCCACAAGACAGAGAACTGGAAGTGCAAGGACCAGCAATGGAGGTCAGCTTGCTTTTCACTGTTTTCACCTATATCCTTTAGAATTTATGCTACCTGCATTCACTGTGAATGTTTCAAAAGAAACACTAAAAGCAAATGCTTAAGTGCTTAGTATATAGTAGGTATTGTTCTAATGTCTACATGTCTACAGCGGTTAATTCAGTGAAAACTTTACTGAGATTAGAAGTGTCAGTCTGACCCCCCTCCCACACACACACACTTAGCAGATTCATAGAGCAAGGCTGGAGGACATGAAATCACTTGTCTGAGCTCATGGAAGCAAAGAGTGGCTCCTGAACTCTGGGCTGCCTTCTGAAAGATCTCTGTTGAGAGTTTCAGATGCTATATCAGAGAAGCTGAGTGATATGAAATTTGATTTATATGACTGTCTTTTCCCCACTGTTAATGAATCTTAGTTAAATGATATGTTTTTTCCCATTGCAGAATTACTATGCAGTTGTACAGGGTGCTGACCAACTCAAAGCTCACTGGGCCCTTCAGCCCATCCAAGAACAGTTGAACCTCCATGGGGTTCTGTCTCTGGCTTACTATTCCATGTTGGGGCAAGCTTTGTTCCTTGACGCAGGCAAAAGTTGAACTTTTACCACCTAGCAATGTGGTCCTTTCAAGTTCTACAATTCTCTTTCCAAAAAATTGCGGGCCAAAGTTTTCAATGGATACAACTTTTCAATAATATTATCCTAAATCTACATTAGCCAGAGCACCAGGAAATTCCATAGCTTAACTGCTTTATTAGGAATAAGCATACATAGTTTAGTCTTATGTACAACTATATTTAAAAAGAAGCCACCCCCCACCCCAAAAACTAATACTCATTCACTCTGACAGCCACCACTGAAAAGACCTCATTATTTACAGATAGACTGCTTATAGCCCAGGTAGATGGTAGCATTAAATATCAGCTGATAGAGACTAAACCACTTAGTACATTTAATAGCTGTGGAGGAAGGAAGAGGGAAGCTGTTTGGTGGATTGACTTTTTCTGTTGTTCTTCATGTCTCTGATTCAGCAGTTGGCTTGATACCGGGAAGCCCTTCCTCTGTGTATTTCATTATTTGCCAGCTTTTTCTTCAATTTCCACTTGTCTCTTCAGGGCAGCTTCAAGTTCAGAGATTTGCCTCATGCTGCTTCTCTCTACAGGTAGGAGCACCAAGGCTCTTAGATATCTTACAAAGATTGTCTTTGGAAGTTACCTGGGGATCCGTTTGACATTATTATCAAAATCAAATTGCCCTGAAACTAGTGTGTTTCCCAGGCATGAGATCATGTGGTCCCAGACAGAGGCACTGAGGGTTGGGACTGATAGAATGGAAAGGAGGATGTGCACAGCCAGGAGGTTTGCCCCTCCTTGTGTGGCTCAGGTTGGCATTAAACTTGCTATCCTGCCTCAGCCTCCCAAGTGCTGGGGTTACGTGCAGGGGCCATTACATCTGGCTCCAGAAATTAAGTCTTTCGCACATCACGTTCAGCTGGAATCAATTTGCCTGAGAATGTTTTGGGAAGTGTAGCTGAAGTTTGTTGAATAGACATGGTAGAAATGCATTTTCTTCAGAGGAACCAGGAAACCTCGTCCTCTTTCTGCTGTCTTCTGCTCCCCTTAAAGTAGTTAATGAAATGAAGATCTCTTGAAGGGATTTATTCTTTTACTAGGCATGGCATTTGGAAGTTCCTGGAAGGAGCCGTGAGGGTTTGGATCTCATATCAAAGGGTTTAAAGTTAATGATTTTAAGTGTGGCTGGGTTTTATTCCTCCTCTGGTAGCTACAAACTTCAACCACTCTTTGACCTCTGCTCCACCAATTCAATTCCATCTAATGCTCTGTGACTAATATGGTGGATATTTAATCTACTTTGCTGCTGAACTTACTTTTAGAATCACTTTTTTTCTCCTTGGAAAACTTCCTCCTGAGAGAAATTGCTTATCGTAAGCTCTAAATATGTTGCATATTACAGAATACATTTTAAAAGCTTTTCTTCCAGAGACAATTAAACTTTATCACTGATTTTGCTATCACATTACAAATGGGACAGGAAAAGTGATATTATTCTAGAAGGAAAAGTAGAATCAAAAGGAAGAATAAAGTGTAACCTTCACGATCCCCTTATTCATGTAGCTATCATAACTAGTGGTGTCTTGGCCAAATATTTCCTGCAATGTAATTAAATTGGGAGACAGAAATCAATGAGACACAGGGTTATGAGATTTAAGTAGGGTCCTTTAGTCTATTTCCTTGTTAAGAACACACGTGGCTATCTTTTAAGGCTCATTTCTAAGTGAATGTGGCCTCTGTTACCCACAGGCAGCACAGTGACTGTCTTGGGCACTTGAGAAAGTGTTCTCCAAATACTAGCTGAATAGGTGTAGAGACATGTGGTTCCCTTGAGATCAGAGAAGCTGAGCCTAATAATTCCTTTGTGTCTAATTAGTGGCTTGACCCCTACTAGCCTTTAAAATCTTTGCTCCTGATGAGGGGGGCCTTTGTCCCTATAAGATACTTCTAGGGCTTTCCTATATTTAACTTGGTCTAAGCTGTGTTCACTTCTGTACCTGAGCTCTGACGAAGGGCCTGGCCTACCACAGGGACAGCAGAAGCTAGGCTGAGCTGCTTCTTCCACAGACCCTGAAGAGCTTATAGATCCTGCATCCCACTGTCAATCATATTGAACATGAAGGCCAGATGAATCCCCTTTCTGAGAGAAACTTGTATTTAGACAAAGATAGAGCCTTAAGCTAAGCACTCAGTACAGAAACTGAAAAAGTATTTTAACCATCTACTCACTTGCTCCCTTCACTTCTCTGAAATGCTGTTATTTTATCTAATAAGAAGAAAGGACTATAATGGCCTCTGATAGTCCTTCTTACTCCCAGAATTGTGGCCACCTGGAGATAAACATCTTTTTCATATGGTGGAAACCAAGACCAGTAGATTACTGAAGGCTAGTCTTAGTCTCCTGCTCCTTCCCCAGTGGCTTTATCTGCATGTGGTCTAGCAGCAGCCCTGAAGTGAAGAGATCTGGACTGAGGTAAGCCACAGGCAATCTCTGCCTCAGTTTCTTTACTGACTGACACCTTTATAAAGCTATGATGAATTTTTGTGTATTTCATATAGAATATCTCAATATTAATCATCCTTATACTCCCTTCCCACTGGCACCCTCCCATACCACCCCCCCAACTGGAACTCATAAACTCTGTCATCTGTGTTAAGGCCCAATGTGTGAAGTTAGTGTCCCCATGTATTCTTCAGTGCAAGTTAATCCACTGAGGTCTAGTCAGCCTTTCTAGAGTCCCTCACTTTAGGAAGATCAGCTCTTCCTCACCCAGCAGTAATCAGTTGCCAGTATTTCTTCAGCTAAGATTGGGGTCTGCTGTCCATTTCCCTAGTTCTTTCTATCTCCTTCCATCTCTCTTCTCTCTACAATTGTGTTTTAGATGTTATTATCTCTAGAATCCTCTTTCAGAAATGTGAGATGGTGACCTAGCTAGCTTTAATTGTCGACTTGACATAGCCTAGAGTCATCTGAAAGGAAAATCTCAACTGAGGAATTATCTTTACAAGGTTGGTCTGTGGACATGACTTGAGGGATTGTCTGAATTGATGTAGGAAGCCCAAGCTACTGTGCGCAGTGCCATTTCCTGGACTGGTGTTTCTGGGGTATATAAGGAAGGTAGCTGTGGATGAGACTGTGAGCCAGCCAGAGAGCAAGCCAGCAAGCAACCTTCCTCCCTCCATGGTCTCTGCTTGAGTTCCTTTACTTTCTTCAATGATGAAGTATGACCTGGAAGTGTAAGCTAAATAAATTCTTTTCTCCACTATGTTTCTTTTGGTCATGGTATTTATCACAGTGACAGAATTCAACTGGAACAGATGGGTAGTAATAAAGGATTGAATTCTCTGCCCCATTTTACACACTTGCTTATTGATATTACGTTTACTAAATCCTTGTAACTTTATAGTTTCTCCAACCAAAAGCAGATGTGTGTGTGTGTGTGTGTGTGTGTGTACGTGGCTTGTTGATGTAGGTGTGAACAGGTGTGCATGTGGATGCACACGTATATGTGTACCTCTGTGTTTGTAGGCCGGAAGCAAATGTTAGGTATCTCTTTTTGATTGCTCACCATTCTCATGTTTTGAGATAGGGTCTCTCAATGAACCCGAAGCTAATCAATTCAGCTAGGTCAGCTTGCCAATGAGATTCAGAGATCCACCTACTTCCCCCCGCCACCCTGGTGCTTGGGGTTACAGGCATGTGTTATGGTTTCTTTGCTTGGGTTCTGAAGATCTGAACTTAGGTCCTCATGCTTATGGGGCAGGCATTTTTACCAGCGGAGCCATCTCTCCAGCCCCCCAAATCCATTTATTAACTCTTGGTGTGGGATTTGGTTTGGGATGGTAGTAGGTGGGACCCACACAAAGGTACGTACTATGTCTGCACAAGAAGATTTGCTCTTGCTGACTTCCACCATTGTCATGAGAAGAAGGTGTCATGGCCATTCCAACAGGAGGAAGCAAGCACAAAGGAGAGAGTAGCTCTACGGACTCATGAGCAAGCAGGAAGTGTTCTGGACACTGTGTGGGTATCTGGTATGCAATGATTATGGCAATAGGTGACCAACTGAGTAAGTGGAGGGAGAGAGAGAAGGTAATAATGATCATGGTGGTAGAAGAGTTCGCTAATATACATTACATGTTTGTCAAAGTGTTCCTTCTGAACTAAACTGTGTCACTTGTCTCAGGGCATTTGACCCTTAGAAGAACTCTATGAAATAGTCCATTGGTATCTTCATTGTGCCAGTGACAAAACTACGAGACTGAAAATTTGTGTAACTCATCCTAAGCTCCATAACAAGTGAGAGGCTAGTAATTACCTGTACTGTTTGGAGTACTTACTGTGAATCATGGATTGGGCCAGACGCATGATGTAGTGTGTAGGTTCACAGTGATTCTTACATTCTAGCATTCATACACTGGTTGGTTGCTTCTCCTTGAATGTGGGCTAGACCTAAAGCTCGGCTCTAACCATTAGAATATGACAAAAGTACTGACTGAGTTACAGAAGACTATGGTTCCTGTCTTGCATGTTTTGTCTTTTTCTTTCTCCTCTTGCTTTTTTCCTCTCTGGTAAAGCCAACAACCACGGACTAAGATGTTCTGGGAAGAGGACCGTGTGTCAAGGTACGAATGAGTGCCCTTGCCAACAACTCATTAGTAACAGGAACCACTGTCCAACAGAGCAGGGATTTTACTTCTCAGATGATACTTCCCAGTGAAGCCTTAGCTCACCCTGCCTCTGAGCCAACACTTTGATTGCAGACTTATAAGATGCCCAGAGCCAAAGGACTTGGCTAAATCAGATACCGAGTCACCTAAGCCATAGGAAAAAAAGCATTGTTTTAAGTTACTAAGCTTTGTGTCAATTTGTTACACAACCATTGGTAATGAATGCACTGTTATTTCCTAATTATTTTTCACTGTTTAGTATCTGCATTTCAGAGATGGAGAAATAATCTTGAAGCCAGGTCTCATGGTATTTAAAGTTAGGACATTTGAAGGACTATGTTTAGATGTTTCCTGGAATGAATCATGGTGGGGGCTGAATCTGAATATTAATCTCTGGTGAGGGAGCTGGTATTAGGGGAGCAGGGTACCCTAAATGGCCAGGTGGGGCATGAAATAGAGCCTCATCAAACTGGTACCTCCCTCCTGCACTGTCCTGCTCTACTAATGGAAGAACTCATTTTCAGTCATTCTTTGACAAGGCGGTGGTCTGGGCTCCATCTACAAAATCCTCCATTTGGTGTGCAGTGGTCGCAGTATATTGTATAGCAAGCAGTTTCTGTTTTATAGTCACAATGTATGTTGATAAGTCAGTCTCCTGAGGGCAGGCTGAGGAGCTCAGGCTGATCTGTATGTCAGGCCAGGTTCTGCACAGGAGCAGCTAGCTGTGCGATTCTTAGTAAGTTACTACAACTTTCTGGGCACCTTTTGTTCTTAGCTTTGAAATAGGACAGCATCTTCTTCAGAGGGCTTTTGTTAGAAATAAGCCATAATGCACACTGCCTGGCTTCTAATGTGCCAGTTGATATGAACCTATAGGATGTAATGGCCCAATGTATTAGTGACCTGCTCACCTCCACCCTGCTTTGCGAATATGTCATTAAAAATAATATATTTAACGTTACCATTGCTCCAATGAGAAGATAACCTTGTTTTCAGAGTTGGAGTATGCTTTAGAACTAGATTTTGAGTGTTACAAAAACAAAAATGGAAAAATTATCTGACCCAGACAAGACATATTATTGTGGCCTAGGACACATCGTTGTTGTTAAACTGTAATAGCAACTCTAAGAGCCAGGTGGCCCATGAGTGAATGTATCATTTCTTCCTCATCTCCTGGTTCTATGCACTGACTGGGGGAGCTCTGATCTTATCTCTCTGACCCAGGCTTCTTTAGTTCTGGGTCTGCCCTATGCTGTGGCATCCTCTTCACCCAGTTAGTAGATGAGAGTGAGCATGGGAGATGCCATGGATGTTTCTGTGTGCCAGGCCCACACAGGGTGAGCATGCCTCTTGATTTCATCCTACCATCTAGAATCCAGTTCCATGAAGGGCAAGGAACTGCAAATAAACCTCGGAATTCACAGCTACCTTAGTGTGTGAAGAAGAATGAGCTAGTGAACACACGGCTATGGCAGCCATCACCAGTGGAGACTGTGCCCTCAACCACAAATGTCTCTATGAGATTCAGGTCTAGGGAAATGCATGAAGTAATGATGAGGACTGTGGAGAAACAGAGTGGGGTTACCATTCTAGAAGGGCATGCCTATGTGGGCGTGTAGGCTGCTTACCAGATTTTTCCATTTTAAAAGCAAATGTGAGTGTGGATTTTTATGTGAAAACATTTAACTTTAAAAGCCTAAGTCCATTTCCTTTCCTTTTCCTTTCCTTTATGTGTATGACTGTGTCTGTGTGTCCCTGTTCCTGTGTGTGTATGGGTATTGGTGTGTACATGGATGCTCATCCATGCAGAGGCCAGAGGTCAACTTTGGGTGTCTCCCACTATTCCTCTCTATCTTATTTTTTTTTAGACAGAGTCTCTCACTGAACCCAGAACTCACTGATTTGGCTACAGTGGCTGGCCTGGGGATTCTCCTGTCTGCCTTCCTAGCACTGGAGATGCCTGCTGCCATGTTTAGATTTTTACATGGACACACAAACACGTACACACACACAAACACATACACAGTAAAGCATTTGGGACAATATCAAATGGTTTTCTTAAATTCCATGCCAATTTCATGTAAGGAATTTGAGCACCTATGGATTTTGGTATCTGTAGAGTCCTTGAACTAGTCCTCCTTGGGTAAAGAGGACCAACAATATCTACAGATCATGTTTGAAGGTAAGTTGCTGAATTGTGGTAGAATTTGTGTTCCTTGAAGACAAAGAGAACGTTTATAGTTTCTGAGAGTGCTGAAGACCACAAAACCTGAGAGATGAAAAGCATTTGACGGGCATGATGACTAGTGAACAACTGGGCATTAACCACTTGCTCTGGCCCAAAGCTGATGGCCTTCCTACTAGGGCGCAGCCCTGGGGAGATGGTGAGTTTATAGGACTAGTGCACTTTGTTCCCATTAATCTCAGTCTGCTACAGTGCCTAGCATACAGTGTAGGTTTTCAGTGAATGTTTGAATTAATGAATGATTATCTTGAGCTGTTTTAATGAAGGAGCACAGCTTCCAAAGCAGTAATGAATGTCAGTGCAATGACACACATACATACACCTGTGTGGTTATTTTAGATTTGGTGCAAGTTCCTTGGATATTTATCATACCCCAGGAGAGAAAAGGGAAGATTTTTAATTTTTTTATAGTGTCAAATTTTTTCTTTTCTTCTTAAAAATTATTTATTTAATAACCACATGATTAGAAGAAGCATTTCATTACAGCCTTAACACACTCAATAACAATTTCCAGAGCAAAGATACATCTCTTTCAAAGGTAGCTATAAAATTTTTAGGTTCACAGTTGAATTAATACAGTTATACAATATTGAACTCAGTATAAGCCCTGTAATACAGTTATACAATATTGAACTCAGTATAAACCCTATGACATAAAATTGAATGAGATTTTAACCTTTAAAAAAGATCTCCAATTCATTTTAAAACATACTGTTTCCTATAGAAAAACGCATTTTTAATGCTACTAATGCTTAGATGTTTGCACATGTGTGTCTAATTTCTCTGTATCTGATTGTTACTAGTCACAGTTGGTTATATGCGGATCCTTGGCACCTGAGTATGGATACAAAATCATCAGGTAGATTTCAATGGTAATGTTTCTTACCTCTACTAATTAACATGAAGCAAATTTTTATGCTTCTTCCTCAAATATAACTCATTTTTTTATTTGTTTATTTTTTTTTTTGTGTGTGTGTGTATATCATACGGAACATCCCAAACAATCTTATTCATCTATATACCCACATCCCCAATGGCACCCTCCCATAGCCTCCCACTCCACTGGAGCCCATATACTCTGTCATCCCTGTTACTGTCCACTATGTTGTCAGTGCCCCCAGCCATTCCCCAGTGCTTGTCCATCTGCTGAATCAAGTCAGCCTATCTAGAGTTCTTTGTTTTAGGAAGATCAGCTCTTCCTCAATCTGCTGAATCTTGTCAGCCTATCTACAGTTCCTTATAGCAGCAACCAGTTGTCAATATTCCTTTAGATAAGATTGGGGTCTGCTGTTCATTTTCTCAGTTCTTTGCTGGGTTACTGTCTGGGAGTCTCTTGGGCCACCCTGGCCAACAACTCAAAGGAAGATGTCTCCTCTCTGGCATTGTTTCTTGTTATGTAGCCTTTAGCTATACACATGGACTCTTAAAAAATTACATTGACCCCCTTTAATCTTTGGTTATACTTTCCTTTAGGGTATTTAAGACCACACAGCTAGCCCAGATAAACCAGTTTATTTTTACTCTTAAGGCTGTTTGAGGATCTCTTCCTCAGGGGTCACATGGGCTTGGGAGGAGCCCCTGGCTCATTTCTTTTACCAGTTCCATCTATGTGAAGATAAGTCAAAGGTCCTCCTTCACCATGTCTGGCTTTGCTTGGAAGTATGGAAGAAATGTTTCCTCTGTGTTGACCCTCCTCTTTGTAGACTGGACACTGGTTCAAGTCCATTTGATAGGGTTTTCATGGCCTCCTTGATCAAGAGGATAGGTGACTCACTGCAGTTCCAGGACATTTTGAGAGATGCTTGTAGTCCCCTGGAACTTAGTTGACCTAAGAGGGCAAGGAGCAAACTGTCCTTTATGTGCCTCTGACCAAATTAGTATAGGCCTCAAAGTGTGGCTGTTAAACATCCGAGAAGGTTAGTTCCACCAGTCTGGTACTTTTAATTACCATGTGCCACGTAGATAAAGCTTAGCCAAAGACCAAACATTCTCAGATAGTCCTTGCCTAGATATATATTATATTCCTTGAGCAAGTTGTATGTATAATTTGTCAGTAGGTTGTTCGATTAATGTGGTTCCCTCTGATTTTTTTAAAACTAGCTAGGCATTTTTTATTTCTTGCATTGTCTAACCCTTCCACCATGGTTTCCCCATTTAAACTATCCCCATTTTTCCCATTTCTCCCTTAATAATACCCTTCTCCTATGGTCCCACCTCTCTTGAGCTCCTTCTTTCCCTTTATCCCCTAAGTTTCTTGTACAACCTTCCCTCCCCCACCCTTAAAATAACTCCATTTTTATCTATGTCTCCTTATTAACCCCTGTTTTCTACTGTTCTTCTCTTTCAGATTCTTTTCCTTTACCTCCCTGGTTCCTTTACATCATCCTGATTCCTGTAGTTGTGTCTGGGTACTTACTCACTTATAAGGATTTGGTTCTAAGATCCACATATGAGGGAGAACATTCATCATTTTTTTCCCGAGTCTGTGTTACTTCACTTAGTATAACAGTTTCTAGTTCCATCCATTTACCTGAAAATTTCATGATTTCATCTTTCTTTACTGCTGAGTAAAATTCCATCATATAAATGAACCACATTTTCATTATCCACTCATCAGTTGAGGGACACTTAGGTTGCTTCCATCTCTTAGCTTCCACACTGCTGTCCATAGGGGTTGAACCAGTTTGCAGCCCCACCAGCAGTGGATGAGTGTTCCCCTTTCGCCACATCCTCTCCAACATTTGGCATCATTTGTTCTCTTGATCTTAGCCAGTCTGACTGGTGTAAGGTGAAATCTTAAAGTGGTTTTAGTTTGTAGTTCCCTGATTACTAGTGATGTTGAACACCTTTTAAGATGCTTCTTAGCCATCTTTATTTCTTCTTTTGAGAACTCTCTGTTCAGCTCCTTAGCCTATATTTTAATTAGGTTACTTCATTTCTTGATTCTTTGTTTTTTGAGTTCGTTATATATTCTGGATGTTAAACCTCTGTCAGATGTACCAACAGTCAACATCATTCTAAATGGAGAAAAACTAAAAGCATTCCCATTGAAATCAGGAACCAGACAAAGCTGTCAAATATCTCCACTCCTCTTTAACATAGTGCTTGAAACTCTTGCAAGAGCAATAAGATAAGAGAAGGAAATTAAAGGAGTAATAATTGGAAAAGAAGAGATCAAATTATCCCTTTTTGCAGAAGATATGATATTATATATAAGAGATGCCAAAAATTCCCCCAGAAAATTCCTAGCAATTATTAACATGTTCAGTAAAGTGGTAGGTTACAAAATTAATCTACAAAAGTCTGTAGCTTTTCTATATGCCAATAACAAGCAATCAGAGAACGAATACATGGAAACACTCCCCTTCACAACAGCTGCAAAAAAAGTCTCAGAATAAACCTGTCCAAAGACCTCTACAATGAAAAATTTAAATCTTTAAAGAAAGAGATTGAGGAAGACATCAGAAGATGGAAGACCTCCCATGCTCATGGATTAGAAGAATTAATATTGTGAAAATGACCATCCTACCAAAAGCCATTTATAGATTCAATGCAATGCCAATTAAAATCCCCATGACAGTTTTCACAGAATTAGAGAAAAATATCCTAAGATTCATATGGAAGCACAAAAGACCTCAGATAGCCAAAGCAACCCTGAGCACTAAGAGTAATGCTGGGGCGGGGGGTTCACTATACCAGATTTTAAACTGTATTACAGAGATTTAGTCATAAAACCAACATGGTACTGGCACAAAATAGATGAGTGGATCGAAGGAACAAAATTGAAGACCAAAATACAAGTACATGCAATTTCAGCCACCTGATATTTGACAAAGGGGCCAAGAACATTCACTGGAGGAAAGGCCCAGCATGTTCAGCAAATAGTGTTGGCAAAATTGGATCTCCACTATAGAAGAATGAAACTAAACCTCTATCTTTCACCTTGCACAAAAGTCAACTCCAAAGGGACCAAAGACCTCAATGTGAACCCTGAAACTCTGAAACTGTTAGAAGAAAACATTGGCAATTGCCTGTAATATGTAGGTGTAGGAAAGGACTTTCTAAACTGGACTTCAATTGCTCAGGAAACAAGGTCAAGAATCAACAAATGGGACCTCATTAAACTAAAAAGCTTCTATACAGCAAAAGAAACAACCAAGGAAATGAAGAGAAAACCCACAGAATGGGAGAAAATCTCCACCAGCAACAATTATGACAGGGAAAATTTTGTATGACCATTGCATGTGAAGGTATGAACTGTATTTCTGCTGATTACTAAATAAATGCAGACTTGCATTAGGAATATTGGAATGTAATGCAGGTCTGTTCCTAACACAAAGGATTTCTGACCTGGCAGATTATCCCACTGGGAAGCCTTCAGGGAGGTGGAATAGGATAGTATCCTAGGGTGAAAAGGAGGAGCAGGAGGGGGAGAAGGAGGAAAGGGAGAGGAGGAAGAGGGAGAGAGGAGAGAACCCTGGGCAGGTGTGCTAGGAAGAGGAACTGTGGACACTGTTAACTACTGTTAGAACAATCACCTCCACAGCCACTTGCCTTTTTCTTCTTAAGCTATTGGCAAAGCCACAGCACTGTTGGCTCCATGAAATGAACTTTATTCTTAAAGAAAGGGATTCTTATCAGGCCACTCATTTAAATGGCACCTGCAGGTCAGTCCCTTGATGCACTGTTGTGGAGTACTTGGTTATTTAACTGCTGCTGCTTTGTTTGTTGTCTGCTGCCAGGCATACCCCAACTGGAATCTAGAAAGGAAGGATTTGTCTATGCTGTACACTATGATATCCCCCAAACTTAGAACATTGCCCAGCACATGGCAGGAACTTAAAAACTTAGTGATGTGGCAAATAAGTAGTTTTTTCAATAAAGCTGAAACCACAGAATACTTACATGCGGAAAGATGATTTGGTTCCTATCTCACACACCTACAAAAATTCACTGAAAATTATCAAAGTCCTAAATATAAGGGGTAAAACTATGTAAGTCTTGAAAATGACAGGCATCAATCACTGTGGCATTTGGTTAGCCCATGATTTTTTATTATATGACAATAAAGGTATAAAAACTGGAAAAATAATTGAAGCTTATCAAAATTACAAAGTTTTGTACTTCGAAAGACAATTATCAAACACATATAAAAACAAACCAAAGGATGGAAGAATGTTTGTAAACTATCTTCCCAGTAAAGGTCTGTTATCTAGAATATGTAAGCTCTCCAGAAAGAATGCTGGCATCACAGCAATGAAAAGGTTAAAAATGCTATTTCAAAATGGGCCAAGGAGTTTAATTGACATTCCAAAGTATAATATTCAACATTGATCTGTGCACAAAAACGTGTGCAAGAATATTCATAGCAATGTTACATTTGCCCCAAATGGAAACAACTCAAGCATTCACTGAATGAACAAAATATGGTGTGTCTCTAAGATGAAATATTATTCGTTTATGAAGAAGATGAGCTTTTGGAACATGATAGTTCATGGTTAAAATTATAAACACTGTGCTAAGGAAAGGAAGCAAGACTCAGAATGGCACAAATTTAATGATTCTGATGATACGCAATGCCTGGAATAAACAAATCTTTAGATACAGAAGTCAGATCAGTGATTGCCAGGAGGGGGAGAAGGCAGGAATGGGAAATGAGAGCTGATAGACAATAGGTAATGGGACTTATTTCAGGGGCTGATGAAAATCCTTGGGAAATAGATAACAATGATGATGGTACAACCTTGTGATTATATTAATATCATTGGATCATATACTTAGAAAAAGGGAGCTGAGAAGAAGGTAAGGGGGTATGGGAGGGAATATACTGAATATACGACATATTGATATTTGTATAAAAATAAGAAAAAGTCATTTAGCATGTAAATTATATCTCAAATTTAAAAGCTAGTAGTGACTACTATAATTGGCAATTTGAAAACGCAGCTTTGGAGCAGGGAAGGATATAAGAACATAGTGTCAAAGATTCAAGGAGATCAGAAAGAATCAAATGACTAGGGTTATGAGTTTGCTTTTTAATCCCAACTATAAAGTTGGGATTAAACTTATAAAAGTTTGTGAACCCTGCCTCATTAAGAAGCTTCAAGCTCTGGGAAAGAAACAAAGCTTAGCATCTTTTTATTGGGTGTCTGGGTTGTTTCACAAGGCCAGATGACTTTAAAACGTTGCTTGCAGAAATACTTCTCCCTGCTTGAGTCATGAAGGCCAATTCATGTTCTAGTGATGACTGTTAATGTTCTGTGTACACCATGCTTGAAGGTTATCAAGGAACATATGAGTCTTGGAGTGGAAGAACCTGAATTCAAGTTCTGTTATGGTATAATGCTGGCAGAGTTATTTAATTTCACTAAACTCCAGGTTTCTCTTTCAAAATAATGTGTGAATTATATTCTTCCATGGAGACAGTGCATAGTAAGGATTTTTGACTGCAAGGAATGGAAACCCAAGTCAAATCGGATTGAATACCAAAGGGTTTTTTTTTTGGGGGGGTGTGGGTATTTGACATGACTGACACATCAGGGTACATCTCAGGAAGCCTGGAAACAGGAACTCACATGATAGTGATGTGATCATTTCTGCTTTATACTTTTCCTGATTGGTCAAGCCACAGGCAGTCTGTGCCTTGGTAGCCTACAATGATGCCAATCACAATCACAGGCTCATCAACCCCTGGCAAAAAGGAGACAAGAGCAGAAAAGTATTTCGTTTCCTGTGCTTTTCAAACCCATTTGGGAAACAATGTACCCTTTTGCCTAGCAAAAGATTGAACTAATTGGAAATTACTGATTATCTTCCTTCCTGAGCTGATTCTTTGGCTCTAGTGGCATAATAAACTGTTTGCTTATCTGGGCCCAGGCACAGTTCTCTCCATGAAGTAAGAATGAGGGAGGGTGGTTGTTCCATGGAAATTAGGGAAGATATTAACTGAAGGAGACAACAGGGGACAGTGAAGGAAATGGTAGATATTCTCAAAAGTTCTGGCTTTCCTTTAAATTATCACCCAAAGTTCAAAAAACATTTAACTGAAAATTTTATAGCAGAGGCATATAAATGAAATAATATCACAGCAGGAAACCAAAACACTGTGTCCAATGATAATTTCTATCCCATCTCATTTTGATCTGTTTAGTTTATCTTATTTCATTAAAACTACAGCTTACCATCCCGTGATGTTATTTTATAACCTTCAAATGGAAAGGACTTTGCTGTAGGGAATGTGAAAGCTAATCATAAATAATAAAGTACCACTCACATGTTAACACAGCAATATGTTAGTGGCATGTTGTCAAAGCCATTTGATTTTTGTTCAAGGAGTAACAGAGTACAAGGAGAAACAAGCACAACTGATCTGAAGCTATAGTTAGGGGTTGCAACAGTGAGTATTCATTGGTAGGGTGCTTTGAACAGCTATAACATTTTTGCCAGTTGAGCAAGGTTAGCAATCAATAAGCAAGAAATTACTTCCATCAACTACAGACCTCCTAGATAATCCGACACTCACTATTATTTGGAATAGGCAAGAATTTTCAGACTAGAACAGCTAGGGATTGATTACAGAGACTTATAACTACAAGAATAAAAGATGAGGAATTTAGAAAACTCATACTAAAGCCAAGACCAAGTACTGGAGTACATCCTACCTTTATGTATCTAATGCTTTGATAATGGGCATCTTAGACTTGTAGTTCTCTTGTAGATAAATGGGTCCTAACAACAATACCTTAGACAAAATAGAAACCAAAGGTTTTATCCTCATATAAAAGCATGGGTAAAGGCAGTCTGGATTTCATGTGGGATTCTGCTCCATGAAGTCTTCAGAGAAATAGGCTTCTTCCTAAGTTTAATGCTTCCTATCTAGAATTTGCCCTTGTTTTTGTTATCTAAAGTGTGACTGAAGTCTAAATTCTCATAATTTCAGATAAAGAAGGCCAAGGGAGAAAAGTGATAAAGTAGAAGTTTCAGATAACAAAATTTTAAGAAAATTCTTCAGGTTATTCTATATTCCTTTTTAGCTCCACAGCCAAAATATGGACATATGGTCACAAAATCATATATAACTGCAAGGGAGTCAGGAAAAAGTGCCTAGCTAAAATCAGAGATTGCAGAACTTTGTACATTAGTTAGCATTTCTGTGAAATGAATTATTCCCAAATTCAGTGTTCCAGTAATGACCATTTTTATTTATTTATTTATTTATTTGCTTGTTTTATGACCCCTGCTAGGGCGCTTATACTCTGATATCCCTGCTACTGTCTGCTGTGTTGTCGGCACCCCCAGCCATTCCTCACTACTTGCCCTTCTGGTGAATCTAGTCAGCCTATCTAGAGGTCTTTGTTTTAGGAGGGTCAGCTGTTCCTCATCTAGAGGTAATCAGTTGTCAATATTCCTTTAGATAAGATTGGGGTATGCTGTTCATTTTCCCAGTTCTGTGTGGGTTACTACCTGGGAGTCCCTTTGGCCACCCTGGCCAACAACTCAATAGAAGGTATCTCCTATCTGGCATTGTTGCTTGTTATGTAGCCTTTAGCTATGCATATGGACTCTTAAGAAATCATAGTGGCCCCTTTAATCTTTGGTTATACTTTCTTTTTGGGTGTTTAAGGCCACCATTTTTTAAAGTTCATAGTCCTAAGTCACTTAGGGAACTGTTTGCTTTGGTCTATTATGACTGGTTTTACTTGTGCTTCCTCATGTGGTATGGTCAGCTGCTAAATAGCTTCACACAATTGTAGGTTAACTAGCACGTGGAGTGTTTGGCTTACTGAGCATGGTTGTTTTCCTCTGGAAAGGTTCTCTAGGTTTCAATGCATAGTGACATCAGAATTGCAAGTATAATGAAAGTACAAATGTGCAAAATCTTCAGATTCCTGCTCAAGACATATCAATGTCACATTGGCCAAAGTGGTCAACCCTGATTCAGAGGGTACATAGGTTTACCCTGCTTTTGGGTGAGAAGGGAGGAATTTGTATTCATATACTGCACTCTGCTATACAATAAAATAAGAAGAAAATGAATACTACAGAACAGCCAGCAGTCTCATGCTTGACCATGAGAAATGTCAACTCATTGCCACCACTGTCTATTGCTACAGACCGGTTGTGACTAACATGCTGCAATCCATCTTCACCTGGGTGTGTCTCAAGAAACTTAGAATTCAACACACTCAAAATACAACTTAAAATATATCTCTCATGAAACACAGCTAAACAAAACTTGCCATACTACTATATATGGCACATCATAATCTTTCTAGTGCTGTTACTCAGTCTGAATAGCTGGAGGAAATCCTTGACAGTTCTTCATTCACTGTCTCATCTCGAACCATAGCCATATTCTGTTGACTTCATCTCCTGAGCATCTCTGGAATTTGCTCATATGTCTTTATTTCCATGGTCAACACCCTGGTCTATGAGGTCTGGCATCTCTTCTTGCCTCCTGCAATCTGCTTCTTATAGTAGAGTTACAGTGATGAAAATACAAATTATATCATGCCATTCACCAACTTAAAATCTTTCACCACTGTTCTGTTGTGCTCAGGACAGAGATAAGTAATTGCTATGACCTACAAGATCCCACATGCTCCATCCTCTGTGATTCTACCTGCTACTATTTATATTCAGGCAGAAATAATGGAGTATTCACACAGCAGAGTGTTACTCAGACCTTGAATTTCAAGGCTTTAGCCTTCATGCTGCAGGCTTCCTATAGGGTCTTTTTAATGATCCACTGGGAACACATTCCTTAGCCTTTCAGATGTGGTCTCCTTCCTCTGGGTAAGAGGTATAGTGGGCAGGTATTCCAGGAATCTCAATCTGTGATGGTCAGTGGTCAATAATAAAAAAGGCTGATGTTCTCTGGGCACTTAATTTACCAATAAGTCATTCAGCAACCCCATGAGGTAGTACTCGTTGTCATTTCCATTCTACACACAGAAAATAGGTAGATATATTAGCAAATTAATATTAGCAATCTGATATTATCTCAGAGACACAGGTGACATTAATCAGAGACAGATTTCAAATGTAGTAGAACCTAACTCAAGTCCAAGGTTTTTGGATGCTTCACTGCATCTCTTGACTGTCATTATTGCTAAGGAGCTGGTGATCAGTATAAAGGGGGTAGTTTCATAAGTCTGAGCTTTGATTGAGATATTTAAAAGGTTACAAGGGAACCATTCAGAGAACTAATCTGTGCTGAAGATCAAGGATAGAAGTTCTGGTATGTGATGTCACAAAATGGATGGAAAAGGAAAATGCTAATGCTAGGTCAAAACAAGACAACAGCGGCTCAGAGAGGCATGAGGAGAAGCCATATGGATAACGTGGTACAAGGATGGACTGAGTAAGTAATATTTTCCTGGGCTGTCAGACTACTTTAGGAACTTTCTTCTTTGATAGCATAGCTATTGGGTATTTTCAAAGTGAATATTACAGAAGGCTAGAAACCCTTTTTTCAGTTCTGATAAAAATCATTCCAGCGCAGTCTCTTTAATTTCTTGTTCATTAATTTTTAACTAACTTCATAAAAGAATAAGAATAAAAAAAAACGTGATTTATTTTAGAAAAAGTTACCTGGACTGCTGAAAAGAATGTATATTCCACAGCTGTTGGATGAAATATGCTATAAACATTTATTAAATCTACTTATTCTATGTTGTAATTTAAAAAAAAAGTTAAAACCTCATTCAATTTTATGTCTTATAAGGGTTATACTGAGTTCAATATTGTATAACTGTATTAATTTAACTGTGAACCTCAAAATTTACAGCTAATTTTGAAAGAGAAGCATCTTTGCTCTGGAAAATGTTATTGAATATGTTAATGCTGTAATGAAATGCTTCTAATGATGTGGTTATTAAATAATTTTAAAAAAATCATCTTCTCAGGGTTGCAGAGATGACTCAGTGGTTAAGAGCACTGGATATTCTTGCAGAAGACCTGGGTTTCAAATCCCAGCATCCACATGATGGCTAACAACCATCTATAACTCCAGTTTCAGGGGATGCAACACCCTCTTCTGTCCTCCGTGGACATTATAGGCATGCAGGTATAATGTTCATACACATAAAATGAAAATAAATAAAAAATATCATCTTCTCTTGGGATAGTCTGCAAGGTCTTTACAGTAGAACTAGCCAACAACTCTGTTTTCTCAGGTGTTAACTCTGTTTCATTTGACATTCCCTGTCATACAGGTTCACTTGCTGTAAGTAGGAACAGAGCTGCTGAGACTGTCTCTGTTAGGGCTCCTTGTTTGGGTAGGATGCCAGCAGTATGGGCTGGATTTGTCACTGAGTATACTGATGTTCTCCTGCTTCTAGATCCAAGTATGCCAGAACTGGCACAAAAGACCCAGTTCCTGTAAGTCTGACAGTGACTCAAATGAAATCATTATTGTTTAGCAACCCTTGGGAAATCATAAACCTAGTGGAGCACTAGATGATAAAATCAGGCAGTCTACAGCATGGGTGATAGAGTGACATCACTGACGATGCTAATCATTATGCAACAGCAATGAACAATATCCATAAATGCACAAGTCATTGTAATCCAGAAGATACATAGCTTCTAGTTTATGGAAATCTCATGCTCCTGTATCCCAGGAATGGTTTTGCTAAAAGACAAGTGTCATTTCAGAGTGCATTACTAGCACGTAGCCTCTAAAGGGAGGAACAAGGAAGGCTGTTACAAACCTAAAATAGCCTGGGAATGGAAAATCTGTGAAGATTTTTTAAAATTTACATGTTTAGAGGACTAGCATCCCTGAATACAAATATTCATTTTATATAACATTTTTTTTCTTAAGACTGAATGCATCTGATACTTATAAGCATTACTAAAATAAATTATCATCTATGCATTATCTATGTACTTATGTATTTACCATCCATCTATCTATCTTCTATCTATCATCTGCTATCTATCTACTATCTTGTTATTGATCATTTATCATCTATCTATCAATCTATCTATCATCTATCTATCTATCTATCTTCATCATCATCATCTATCTATCATCTATTTACTGTTTACTATCTATCTTTCTATTTACATCTATCTATCTATCTATCTATCTATCTATCTATCTATCTATCTATCTATCATCTATCATCTATCTATCTATCTAT
>NW_008355272.1:8188521-8217029 GCF_000622305.1 Nannospalax galili
TATCTATCTATCTATCTATCTATCTATCTATCATCATGGAATAATACTGAACAATATCCAAAGTAAATCATTCCTATCTCAGTGACATTTGTACTAATACAAGTAACTCTACATTAGAAGAATATAAAGGGATATAAGCAGAGAAACCAAAATGATACAATGTTAGAGATTTAGGCCTATTTTTTATTTGCAAAGAAGCCATTTCCTTTGCCTGATGGACTTGTGGATCCCCAAACACTGTTTCTTGGAGCTTCTGACACAACTTTGTGCATTTTCTTTGTGAAGTCCCCTGTATTGCTAGTGATGTTTACAGATCAGTTGTCATGCCTGGGTCTTTGCTTTGTTACAATTATTTTTCACATTAACAATTATCAGATGGCACTGGGACTGTGAAGTAACTGCCATTAGTTCCTTAAGTCTTTTATAATGTGTGTCTCTCTGTGTGTTTATATGTATGTGTGTGGAGGAAACCACAAAAAAGGCATGGGATCCCCTGAAGCTGGAGTTATAGGTGGTTGTGAGATGCCATGTAGGTGCTGGGAATGGAACTCTAGTCCTCTGGAAGAACAACAAGTGCTCTTAACCATCTCTCCAACCTCAGCTTACACCTGTTTAAAAATCCAATTCATATCAATGTGTTTTGACAGCAGCAACATTTTTATAATTTTTTTTATTTTGAGAATTTCATGTATGCATATTGTTTTGATTAAATCCACCCCAATTTCCTTTCCTCCAAATCTTTCCCTACCCTCTCACTACCTTTCCCTTCCAACTTCTTGAGCTCCTTAAAAAAAAACTCACTGGGTCTGCTTATTAATGCCTGTGTGTGAATGGGTAATAGGGGAGCATCTACTGGAGCATGGGTAGCCTCTTATGGCCCTCATCTCTCAGGAAAACTTACCCTCCCTCCCCTAGTGTCTGTCAGTTGACAATAGCTCCTCAGGTTGGAGTGGGTCTTCATACGCCCCTCCACAATCCATGCTCAGATTTTGGCTGATTTGATCTTGTTCAGATCTTGTGCAGTCTCAGATGCTACTCATTACTTTTTTACTTATATATCATATTTTTCTTAATTTTTGAGAGTTTCACACAATATTTTGTACTGACAACTTTTTAAAAAGGAAACTTTGCATCTTTAAAAATTTTCTCGTATGTCTCTGACAGTTTAGGAGCTGAACAGAAAGAGACAAGGCAACAAATGGAGCATTAGGTAAGGCATTTGGCTGCAAATACAACAAACCAGCTGTGGCGAAGTTAAGCAGGGAGGGGCTATGTGAGGATCATCATGTCAGGAAGCTCCCACACTCACATGGAGCAGAGAGTCAGCCTTGGGAGGTTGGCAGAGGTAGTCAGCTCAGCAGGAACAACTGTTCACCAGTCCCGCTTTCCAGGCCTTGACAACTGCCTCCAAGTGTCAGCTTCAGCCACAGTCCTGCTGCTCCTGCATGAATAATGCCCTAAACTCTGGAATCTGATGTAAAAGCCCCCGCCAAGGTCTGCTTGGGCACCTACCTTTCAGTTACTAGTGGTACAGAGAGGGTGCCTCTGGCTATTTTGCCTCCAGATGAGTTTCCTGCTAATGAGCCACATGCAAAGGGGCCCATCCCTGATAGGAAGAGAGCAACAGAGCAGACTTTAGACAGACAGATTCGCTTTTCTATGTTGATTTTGATTTCTATGTGTCTCACAACCAGGACTTGTGACAATCAGAGTTTACCTTCTTACACCTCAGAATTAAAGTTGGCCCAGAGTCTGAGATACTTGGAAACCAATGATATGGGTCTAATTATGAAGGTGAGCAAGATTTCAGGATATGTCTTTAAGGCGGTTTTTAGAAAACTGCTCTGTTGTGTTGAAAGCAGTTATATTCATCTGCTTTCCTGTTCCGGCGGAATGGCTAGAAGCTTTGCCTTGACTTGTTTTCTGTGCTACTGGTTAGCATGTAGCACACAGGACACCCTAATGACAAGAACACTTTACCCCCAAAGTCTGACATGGTAAAATGTATTCATGGTCCATCCAAAATTTAACAATTCATTGATAATTATATATCTCTAAGGAAGATTTTTCTTTACTTATTATAATTGGCAACATGTATATATTTATTGCAGCCATTTTGATCCTTTGTAAGTAAATGAGTACACTGATAACTAATTAATAGCTACCTTCAAAAGTATCGAACTTATATAAATAAACATACAAATGAACAAAAACTGTACAGAGACTTAAGTTTTTATCTACTATACAACAGAGCTGACCATTCCCAGGCAGTGTTGCATCTGTTTCCAACAATAATTGACTAGGTATAAACAACCATTCCTGCTCATTTGGGGCCTGTCCTTGTACTTATATTCAAGGAGATTGCCTGACTGCCTTCACTCTGTTCCATAGCCCAGACTTTGCCATGATATAGCTTCTGAGCTTAGGGGGGAATACTACGCCTTATTATCAGAGTTAAACCCAGAATTGATAGGCAGAATGGCCCTGAAGGATCAATGTTTTTTTTTTTTTTTTCCTCAAGTCTATGAATTTTCTATATCATCTGTCCTAGAGGAGTTTCTTCTACTAGAGACAGAGAGATTCATCAGGATGAAATCACAGAAAGAGTACAAATGGGAAACCATTGCTGACTTGGAGATGAAGAAGTCTAGACTTATAGACTAGAGATGAGTTTCAGTACCCCCTGAGAGAAAGAGAGGAAATGGGGTCCTGTCTTCCAGTTGTAGGGAGCTAGACTGTGCCCAAAACAAGGCACGCTAGAAGCGGATTTTCACCAGCTCCCTTTCAGCACACATCTAGTGCACCTCTTAGTTTGGCCTGTGAAACCCACAGCAGAGAGGTCAGCTGGCCCCAGTGGAGGCATGGCCTATAGCATGCACGATTAAAAGGTGTGTAAGTTGGGAGGGCATTCATGTTAATTTGTTATGGTAGCAATAGGAATTTAACTTTGATTTTTCCCCTGGACCCTTTTTCGGTCAGGATGGAAAAGCAGCCGGACCAGGAAAATGTAGAAAATGTTTCAGGGAACCTTTGGCTCAATGGCATGAGGTAAACAAAGTCTGAGGTGGACTCTTAGCAGATGGAGCATCCTGATGTCACCCGTCTCCAATCACTTGACCACTCTAAGCTTTCATTGATACAAAGGAAAGTAGTAGGTAACTGTTAGCTGATGGACAATATTCAAATGTATTATAGACGTAAGATTCAAATGGTAGGCCTTGTGAAACATCAGAAAATTATGTTTTCTTTTAATTGGTAAAAATCTTCATGGAGACAGCCCCTCCTGTCTATTACCCTGACAAGTATACCATACACCATTCATCAAAGAATCTTCTTTTTGCAACAGAGACTATTACATAGTTTCACAACTGGTCACACACAGAGAATATGTATCTGGGAGATGCCCAGCCCTAAATGACACATCTATAGTAGAACCTCTACACCTAAGGCTCATTGAACATAACAGAACAGGGGTAGAAGGAATACTATTATATCCCTCAACTCTCACCAGCAAAGCTTCCTCGTACAATAGAGTGTGATGCACACAGAAGGCCACAACTGGCTAAGTTTTAGAGCATAAGAGACTGCAGAGTGTATATCTCTGGTTAGGACTTCTTTATTAAATCTCACCCACCCACTGCTCAGGAACCATTGCAGAAGAGGAGGCAGGAAGATTGTAAGAGCCAGGGTTGGTACATGAACATAAGGAAACTGAGACTTTCAGGCCACTGAAAATTTGCACATATGAACTTGCAACAGTGATGATAGTATGTGCAAGGCCCATATCTACTCAATCAGACAAAAATCCAGCATAGAATGAGGGAAATTGGCAGCACGCCCCCAACCTTAACCTAGGAACTATTGGCAACTGGTTACTGCTGGGAGAGAGAGAGGAGAGAATCGAGATAGGCTAAGTAGACTCCAGTGGATGAACTTGCACCAAAGGACATCTGAGTATAAATGCTTGACTGAAAAATACTTAACATATATGACGGAATGCATGAAATCTGGTGAGGGAGGTTATGGGGAGGTGTGGATAGGAGAGGGGTCTAAATTTGATTCAGATCTATTATATGATCTGCACAAAAACTCAATAAAACTATTTAGAACATTTGCATACGTGCAGTCTACCTGGCTGCCACTCTGGAGGAGGATCTTAGAGAAAAATAGAAAGAGTTAGGCTTGAGTTTACAGCAAAGGCCGCAGCAGAGTCCCATGTCTATAGACTCTGAGCTAACATGATAAGGAATACTCTCCAAACAGTGGGATAGACAAGCTTAAAGACAGACTACATTAAGAAAGATGAAAGCATGAACAGAAATAGTGACCAATGCTGAGTGCGAAGAAGGTCAAGACATTTTCTCAGCAGAGCCTCTGTGAGTTCCCTTTACCTGGCATTAAGGCAGTTCCCACATTCTCACAAGGACTTCCTGTCTTAAAAGCAGTAACGCAGTGCATCACCTTTATGAAGACTCTGGATTAAAAGTACTTGGAAGTGGAAAAGTTACTCTTTACAACACATCAAATGGATTTTCCTTTTAAAAAATTAGGGATAACGTATAGATTACTCAGTAGTCAATTCCATTAAATAGTTTAAAAGAAGAAAAAAAAGGCTTTGAAAACTTTACTTGTAGTATCTTTTCTTTCTTGCTTTGATGTATTTGGAGTGAGGAGAATACATTAGTGCCTTTTAGCTCGGCAGACAACTCTATAATGAACACAAATGGAAAAAGACCAACTGGAGTGTTGACTTCATTTTCAGAATTCTAATGTCTAAATTGTTTCCACAAAAGGCTCAAAAATTATGAAAAGTAGAAATAGTGCTGAAGTTTCAAACACTGACTTCACTTTTCTGGAATAGTCAATGACAATTAAATGGAGGCTATCACAGAGAAAAAAGGATTTTCCCAAGAACAAGAGGGATTGTCAGTCCTTGGTCCACATAGACTGTGATCAAGATGGCAGCTATGTACGGGTATCTCTAGAGTACGATGAGTCCTTTGGGCATATGTGAAGGAGCGATGGACAGGATCATATGGTAGACCATTTCCTCAACTCTGAGTAGTAAAGCTTCCTTATACAACAGAGTGTTATACACACAGGAGGCCACAATTGGCCAAGTTTTTTAAAAATTGGTTTTTATTGAATTTTTGTGTATTTTATACAGAATATCTTAAAGAATCTTAATCTTCTTCATAGCCCTCCCCCCACTGGCACACTCCCACAGTCCCTGCACTGGAACCATATACTCTTGTCATTAGTATTACGCCTAATGTAGCAAGTCAGTGTCCCCAGACATTCCCCTGTGCAAGCCATCTACTGGGGTTCAGCCAGCCTATCTAGAGTGTCTTATTTTAGGAAGATCAGCTCTTCTTCACCCAGCAGTAATCAGCTGCCAATGTTTCCTCAGCTAAGTTTGGGGTCTGCTGTTCATTTCCCCAATTCTATTCTGGGTTTTTGTCTGTCTGACTTTACATGGGACTTGTGTATGCTGATACCATTGTCATAGAATCATATGAACAGGTTCCTAGGGGCTTGTAGGGCTCTGTTTCCATATGGTCATGCACCTCCTCCCGGGCTCTTACAATCTTTCTGCCCCTCTTCCACTATGGTCCCTGAGCCCTGGGTAGGTGAAGTTTAATATATGAGCCCTGTTCATAGACCAGCAAGCTGCAGACTCTTAATCTCTACGTTTTGGCCATTTGTAACTTGTTGTGTTCCTGTCCCTCTGTTGCATGAGGGATCTTCATTAATGAGAGATTCATTAGTGTCTTCTTCCTTACCTCTATTCTATGTTTCATGTGCCTTAGATTCAGAGGTTGTGTTGTAGATGTATCACTTAGGCCTGGACAATTCATAGACAATGTCTGTGTGACTAGTTGTGGTACTTGGTAATAGTCTCTGACTGGTGCAAAATAAACTTTGATGAGTGGTGACTTGTAAGTATAAAGATACATATTTTGCACATAGCAGTAAATTACATTAGTCTATGGATGTGACAGTCTTAGGGTTTTCTCTAAGATCTACGACCTCTCCAGCCAGGTGTACTTGATTATGTTTACAGTAACCACACTTGAGTTTCCTCCCATTGACTAGGCTTTTTGTCCAATTAGGTAGCTGTTGATTGCCCCAAGATAAAAATGCCACTGTTGCACCAATGTCTTAATGCTGTGCTGACCATTGATGTGGTTATTTGGTTTTGAAGCTGGTGTTGGACCTTTGACTGATCCCGTGGCACCTTCATAGTGCTCTCCAAAATTATTAGAGCTAGGCTTCAAAGAAAGTGGTTTCGGGTCAGTTGCAGCTCTATGCTCTAAATCCTGTGTCCGAAGTATGTTCTGTCTTCAGCAGTAGGGTCTTACCTTCCAGTTCTGGGAAGCCATGAAGGGCTTTAGCAATAGCCTGTGTAATTTTTGGAGTCTCTTGGACCAGCCTGGCCAACAACTCATGGAGGGTTTCTCCTTTCTGGCACTGTTTCTTGTTATGTAGCTTTTAGCTATACACATGGACTCATATAGAGATACTGTATATGTAATTTGTCATCAGGTTGTTGGACTAATATGAATCCCTCTGTTTTGTTTTTTGTTAAACTAGCTAGGTATTACTTCTCTCTCCTCTCTCTCCCTGCCTAACCCTTCTACCATAGTTTCCCCAGTTAAAGTGCCCCCATTTTCCCCATTTCTCCCTTGTTAATCCCAGTCTCCTATGGTCCCACCTCTCTTGAGCTCCTTCTTTTCCTTTATTTCCAAGATTCCTTGTATAACCCTCCTTACACCCTCCCATTTAAATAGGCCAATTTTTTATCCACTTCTCCCTTAGTAACATCTGTCTCCTACTGTTCTTCTCTCTCAGGTTCTTTCTTTCCCTTTACCTCCCTGGTTCCTTTTTATTATTCTGGCTCCTGCAGTTATATCTGGATACCTATTCACATATAAGGATTTGGTACTAGGATCCGCATATGAGGGAGAACATACATCATTTGTTTTTCTGAGTCTGTGTTGCTTCACTTAATATAACAGTTTCTAGTTCCATCCATTTAGCTGCGAATTTCATGATTTTGTCTTTCTTTACCATGGAGTAGAACTCCATTTCATTATCCATATTTTCATTATCCACTTATCAGTTGAGGGACACTTAGGTAGCTTCCATCTCTTAGCTATTGTGAGAAGAGCAGCAACAAACATGGATGTGCAAGTGTCTCTGCAATAGGATGAGTCCTTTGGGTATATGCCAAGGAGTGGTATAACTGGATCAAATGGTAGGCTCATTTTTAATTTGTTAAGAGCTCTCCACACTGCTGTCCATAGAGATTGCATGAATTTGTAATCCCACCAGCAGTGGATGAGCATTCCCCTTTCCCCATATCCTCTCCAGCATTTGGTATCATTTGAACTCTTGATCTTAGCCAACAACTTGCCAAGTTTTAAAGACTAAGAGACTACAGAGTGTAGGATAGGACTCTTATATGAAATCTCATTCACCCACGGCTCAGGGACCATTGCAGAAGAGGGGGCAGAAAGATTGTAAGAGCCAGGGCTGGTTCATGAACACAGGGAAGCAGAGGCTTTCAGGACACCAGAAGCATTCACAAGTGAACTTGTGACAATGGTGGCATCGAGCACAGGACCCACGTCAACTCAATTAAACAAGGGCCCAAAGAGGAGGAGAGAAATGGGTGGCAGGCCAGCACTAGACTAAGAACTGTTGGAGACTGGTTGTTTCTGGGTGAGGGAGAGTATGCCTTACATGCAATCTTTAGATGGGCTGACTAGACGCCAGTGGATGAACTTACCCTGAAGTATATTTGGGTACAAATGCCTGAATGGATAGGACTTAACATGTATGGCAAAATACTTGAGGTCCAGTGGGAGGATGGGGGAGGCATGGATGCGGGGGGGCATCTAAATTTAATTAAAAAATGTATGAAATTACAAACTCTCTCTCCCTCCCTTTCTCATATCTATCTATCTATCTATCTATCTATCTATCTATCTATCTATCTACTTTCAGAAGGATTAGCATTAACTCTACAGCTAAGAGTAAATCACCTTTTGTAGCCCATCAGGGTAAGATATAGCCTTGTTCACAGAAATGACCCAGTTTCTGCCACCCAGATGACAGTGACATTTAGGGGAGAGTGGTTCAACAAGATGGAAGGGACCCAAGGCCTTGAGTACTGGTAAAGAGGAAAGCTGTCATACCACATAAACAAGAATTAGGTGAGAAAGAAACTACATCACTGGAGTCTCCATGATTTAGCATCTCCTCACTCCTATGTCTTAGCCATGATCCCTTCAGTGCCCTAGAGTCCTCTAAAGCCTGAGCAACTCCCATTGTAATGTTCTGAATCTGTATACCTTTGCCCAGGCACTACTTTAAAGATGATGAAGCTGATGTTATGTTTCAGGTACCATGTTCTGCTCTGGGAGTCATGCTAAGGACCTAGACTTGCATGTGCTCCATGAGCCAGCCTCTCAGAACTGATCAGTCCTATCCCTTCAAACCAGCTAATCTGATAATGCTGTGCTCACGTGTGGCTGCTTCTTCTAGGATGATGATGTGTCATAGCATTGATCTTCTGGACGATGTCTTCCTCTAGATTCAGGAGAACAGAGCAGATGGTGGAGGAAAAGCCTCAGCTCCACTGAGCCCATGTTGCCTCTCTTCAAATATGTTGTCCAATGCTATTGCTCCCCATTCTCTCATGATTGGAGTAATTGTAACCACTCTCTTCCCCACATCCTTACATTGTCAGGAGAGGTATTTGTATTTTTCAGGTAATCTTAAGAGTTTTGACTTAACTGTATCTTTATTGACTAATTATAAGGAAGTGTTTTTTTAAGTAGCCAGGATTTACTTAAACTAACTTTAAAAAAGGAATCATTACAATTAACAAAAACATAACTAGATAGAGGCTGAGGCAGGAAGACTGTGAGATTAAGAACAACTTAGGGTACATAGTGAGAGATTCTGTCTCCAAAAAATTCAAACCAAACCAAAACAAAACAGAAAAAAATGGGGACTGGAGAGATGGTTCAGTAGTTAAGAACACTTGCTGTTCTTCCAGAGGACTTGGGTTTGATTCCCAGCATACACATGGTGGCTAACAACGGTCCATAACTCCAGTTCTAGGGGAACCGGCACCCTCTTCTGGTCTCTGTGGGCATTTTACACACATGGTGTACTCATACACATGCAGGCAAAACACTCATATACATAAAATAAAACTAATAAAATATATTTACAATTTTTAAATTTTATTTTTATTTTGTATGTTTGAGTGAATTGACTGCATGTAGGTAGGTGTATCAATGTTATGCACTGTCCACAGAGGTCAGAAGAAGGTGTCAGATCTCATGGAACTGGAGTTATGGACAATTGTTAGCCACTATGTGGATGCTGGGAATTGAACCCAGGTCTTCTGCAAGAACAGCAAGTGCCTTAACTGCTGAACCATCTATCTAGCCTCAATTAATAAAATATTTTTAAAAATCTTAAAAAAAACCAAAAAAGTTAACAAAAGTGTAAATGAATAATGCTTTTTTTAGTCTTCCCAGGCCCACCAAAGTTTAGAAATATAATGCAGTTTTTAAAATAGGCACAAGTCAATGATGCCTAAATTTCAGTAAAGCCATTTATAATTTTGAAATGATTTATGTGGCAGGATATATAAACAATGCCTATTACAAATCACATATATTTATTAATTCCATTTATGTAAGTTGCTTAGTCTCCTCCCCTCTTTTGTTGCTTATATGTATGCATGCATATATGTGTGTGTGGTGTGCATGTGTAACAATTAGTGCTACCTACATGTACATGGGTATCGGACATCCACTGGAGTGTGAACATCCTGCCAGGGGTCATATCCCTGAAAAAAAGACTCTTACCCACTGAGTCATCTCCCCAGGCCCCAAGTATACATTTTTTAAATGGTTGTTATATGAATCATAAAATACATGCATGCATATTGTGCATTTGGGGGGGTACATATTTGCATATGCAGGTGGAGGGACTAAGTTGAACATCAGGAAATTTGTCTCTGCTATTCATTGAAGGAGGGTCTCTCAGTTGAACCTAGAGTTCTCCCATATTGCTAGTTGGGCTGACCAGATTGTTCTGGGGATCCTCTGCTTCCATCTCCCAAGTGCTAGCATTTATGTGGATTCTGGGGGTCCAAATTCTGGTTTTCATCTTTGTACAATAAGTGCTTTAATTACTTATCTATTTCCCCAAACCCAATTCACTGTTTTTAGAATCCTGAGTCTTTTTAAGTGGGGAGTCTAGTACCACCTACCACTCAACAGCATACCCAAGTTTTTTTTTTTAATAGGAAGTTTGTGTTGTATTTAAATCTCACTAGATTTATTAAAACTTAATTTGTTGACTATTTCTCAGAACAAACCACACTTTTCTTTGACGCTGGTCCCCTGGAATTGAAGGTGAGGAATCTTTTTTTTCTATAAAAAACTTCTTAACACCTTGCAGGCAAATTCACCCACACACAATTTTATAGACAGGCAGTTTGTTCTCACAAAATCTCTGCAGGGAAATAGACGGTTTTCCCACCAGGCTGGTGTAGGCAGTGACAATCAGGAGACTAGCTAGACAGACATTATTACACTGTCTGTGTACCCAGTGGGATGAGGATTCAGTTAGTTATTAGAATTAGTGCACATTCATTTGAAGGTTACTCTGAGGAATACACATTTAGTGTATGCGAACCATTTGTATCTACATGGATTATTCCTAAGTGCCAACTACTACTGTACACAACATTTCTGCAGGAGCAGCTAGGCTTATTCTGTACTAGATAAAGTTGGATTTTTTTTCTTACAAATCAGTTGTAGGGCTCAAACAAGGAGTATGAAGAGCAGGAGGAGGAATAGGACAGGAAGGAGGAAGAGCAGGAAGACTTAGCCAGCAGCATGGGATCACTGATGTACAGAAGATAGTTTAAAGACAGCTTTGACTCACAGCAACGGCTCCATTGTCTTCCATAGTCTGTATCCATCGGGGCAGGCCACTAGATAGCCATCCGGCCATCCATATCCTTTCTATAGCTTTGCTGCATACAGGTTCTCACTGGAGATGAGTATTCTCAGCTCTTTTGATCACTAGACATAGTCAGCACACGGGAGAGATGGTGATGCGTGCCACTTTTAGGTCTGATTGCATCCACACTGTCTTCACCAGCTAACCAGTTACTTCTTTGCTGCTTCATCCTCCTTTCTTTCTCTTTTCATTGATGGTATAATCCTACCTAAGAAGCAGGGTCAAATAATTTGCCGACAAATTATAGGATACTGGATTTAAGTTCTGGTTCTACATAGATACATGTTGCTATGATTTGAGCAAACATTTCCCAAAGGTTCATGTGTTAAAGCTTCGATCTCTGTCTGTGGGATACTGTGGAACTTTTAAGAGATGGGGACCAACAGGAGGAGTTAACTCACTGGTGCAGAACCCTTAAAGGGGATATTGGAATCCCAGCCCATTCTTCGGTCTTTACTTCCTGTTCACTATGAGGTAAAAAGATCACCTCTGCTACATACAAGCTATTATGTGCTACAGGCCAAATAGATAGAACCAAGCCACAACAGACTGAAAGTTATGAAAACTTTGACCAAAAGCAACCTTTTAAAAAAATCTTTTAGGTTGATTATCTCAAATTTGGTCCTCAAATACTGAATGAGTCATCCTCTGCTCAATTCTGCATACGCAGTCAGTTCTGAGCCTAGTACTGAAATCTCACATGAGGGCTTTAACCCAAGCTGTACTGTGACTTCAAAACAGCTTACTCTTTAGAAGAGGATGCTTCTTATGTTGAATCTGTGCAAATCAACAAAAATAAACCTTTATGACGCCAGGTGTGGTAGCACATGCCTGTAATCCCAGACTTCGGGAAGCAGAGGCAGGTAGATCTCTGTGAGATCAAGGCCAGCCTGGTCCACACACTGACTTCCAGTTGTGTTAGGAGTAGGGAGACCCTGTCAAAAAGCCAAAGCAAACCAAACAAACAAAATAAACCTTTTGTCAGATGAGTGACTGCCTTGGGTCTTATAGCATCTCAGTAGGTGAGGTTTTACTGATGGAAGTCTCTTGCTAACAGCAGAGAAGGTAGTGCTACAGGCATCCTCTGTGAGAGCTGTCTTTGCACTGAGTGGAAGAGGAGTTGTTTGTTTTTAAGATGAAATTGGTCTTAAAACAGAGAGGAAGATATACCATGTTTAATGAAAATACACTTCCATCACCTTGGTTTTATGCTGTCTATTTATTTTTTTTCCATACACAAGAGACTGATACTTGTTCAATATCTGTTTCCCCTGACCCTAAGTAATGGGTACATGTTACCTGGAATAAAGATTTCATGTCCCAGCCTCTCTTGCAGTTGACTATAGCTGTATTATTGACTTTGGGCCAATGGGAAATAAGGCAAGGGACGTGAAAACACACTGAAAGTGCCCTTGAAGATAGAGTTGTGTCCTTTTCTTTCTCTTGCAGCTGAAATATGAAGTAGGTGGTGTTTCCTTAGCCACATTGACATTAGCCTTATGTTACTTAGCAAATAATCAAGCTAAATGAGTTTCTCATGATTTTGTAGAGTAGCAGTAATGGAATGTACAACACTGGATGTTTGTGAGCGAATTAAGCCTTGGGCTTTACACCACTATTAATTTGGGGTTTTGTAGCATGGTACCGTACTTAGTTCTAACATCAACGTATATGCCGATATGGACTCCCCACCAGGAGTGTGTCTACTCCCAAGGATAGGATTCTCAATCAGTGTAGTTTGGTGTACTTGGCTTCTGGCTTAGAAACCAGTCTCCTAAGAGTTTAGTTGAAGTTAATTAATTCTTCACACTTTTACTAATGGATTCACAGATAAAATTCTAATTCCTGTTTTAAAATATAGTGAAGTCCTTGGGCCAAGGCCCAAACTTTAGTAACCTAGCTATTTTGCAAAGCCCATTTTGAAGTAATTAGGAAGGACAGACTGCTACTGCACTAAAAATAACTTACTAATATCTGTATAAACAATTAAAAATCAAACTCTTTGATGATTTTTGTCTACTTAAGCAGATAGGTATATATTAGCAGATGTGGGAGTATACAACAAAGTATAAAACAAAAAAGAAGCAACTTTATGAAATGCTGTGGAAATTAACTGCCACCAAACTTTGGGGTGTTTTTTCATTAGTTATACTTTATGCATGACATGTCGCACTCAGCCTCAGTTTATGTATTGGTTGTGCTCAGATAATAATTTTGAACATATACTCCCATGGAACCAAAATTTTATATGGAGACAGAGCACCCAGGCGGTCCCTGTCTCATGCTCCTTTCTTGCCTCCTGACTGCTGGGATTTCCAACGTGTACTACCATGCCCACTGCCAGCTTGTTTTTCTTTACCTTCTCGTGCCCTTGCTGTCACCATGAACAGAACACCTCTGGGCCTATCTATAGACTTCAGGAGAAACAGGGGAGATGTGGAAGCAGAGAGTACTGGATAGATTTAGTTCTCAAGTTGACACACCTGGGTAGAGGGAATCACAAGTGAGGAATTGCTTCCATTGCATTGACCCGTGGCCATATCTGTGGGGCATTTTCTTAATTGTTGAGTGATGTGGGAGGGCCCAGTTGGCCATAGGTGATGCCACCCCTGGGCAGGCTGAGCACAGACCAGGGGAGCAAGCCAGTAAGCAGCATACGTACCTCCATTTTCTATGCTCCAGGTCCCTGCCCTGAGTTCCTGCCTTAGCTTCCCTTGATGATGGACTGTGCTATAAGCCAAATAAATCTTTTCCTCCCCTGGTTGGTTCTGGTCAGTGCTTTTGTCACAGTAATTAAGCGAAGCGAACTAAGACATAGAGACATCCTGGTTGAACCCACTCTATATCAGCTGACTCCAGGAAAAACACAGAAATGGGCAATAGTAGCCTTTGCTTAAAGACACTGATTTTTATATTGCCATGCAGCAATAAAGTCTACAAAATCCTTTAAAAACATTTTTATCTGAGCTTGGAAGATGGCCCAGTAAGCAAAGCACTTTGCCTTGCAAGCATGAAGGCCTGAGTTCCATCTTCAGAGTCCGTGTACAAAGCTGGCCAGAGGGCACACATTTGTAATTCCAGTGATAGAGAGATAGAGGTAGGAGACAGTTCCCTGGAGTTCTCTGGCCAACTAGTCTACTTAATGAAGGCTACAGGCCAATGAGATCCTGCCTCAAACAAAGGGGTGGAAAGCAATGCAGGAATAACACTTGAGCTTGTCCTCTGACATCCACACACACGTGCCTACCGCACATGAACACACATATATATTCACACACTCAGACCCACATGCACACACATTTTTATTTATTTTAGTTGACAAACAAAACGTTTGTATATTGAGTTGGGGGATATGGCTCAGTGAGTACAATGCTGGCTGTACAAGCATGAAGAGCCTCAGTACCCATATCAAAGCCAGGTGTGGTGGTGAGCATGGTGGTAATCCCATAGCTGGAAGGATGCAGATGAAGAAGATTCCCTGAGCTCCCTGGCTCCCATCTAACCAGTTAACAAGGTTCAAGTTCAATGACAGTCCCTTTCTCAAAAAATAAAGTGGAGAGTGGTAGAGGAAGAGTCTGACATTGACCTCTGGCTTTGACCACACATGCACACACTCATGAAAATACCTACACATTCATACTTTACAGGAACAACTCTATGTTTACGGTGTTCAATATGATACTTTGATACATGCATAAGTGGTTGAATAGTCAGATCATGCAAATTAACATATGTTACCTGACATAGTCATCTTTTCTTGATTGTGAGAATGCTTAAGATCTACTTTCTTAGAGGTTTTCCCCAAATGCATAATATGTTGCAATGCACTATAATTATTGTAGCATACAGTAGATTCTTGAACTTACTCTTCTCTAAAATGTTGTGTCCTTTGATCAACAAACCCTCACTTTCTCTCCCCTCCAGTTCCTGGTCACCCTTGATCTGCTCCTGCTCCGTGCCTTCTTTTTGTCTAACAAAATGCAATATATCTGGAAATTTTTAAAAAAATATTTTAAAAATTCTTCGGTCATCCTTATTTGCCAAGTGCTGACTAGATTTTCTCTTTGCTCTGCGTCCTTCCCATTTGTGAGCTGTTGGTCTGTTCCTCCATGCCACAGATCAGTACACTGCTATCTATTTTCCTTTCCTTTTCTTTTTTTCTTTCTTAGTTTTGTATGTCACAAAATTTTTATTTTTTCGATGTATAATTTTTATTGAATTTTAATGCATTTCATAGAGTACATCTTAACCATATTTAGACCCCTTCCCCACCTGCACATTCCTATATCCCTCCCACCAGATGTCATGCATTCTGTCATATATGTTAAGATCTGTCTCGTCAAGCATTTGTACCCAGATGTCCCTTGGTGAAAGTTCATCCACTGGAGTCTAGTCAGCCCATCTAAGGTCACTCCCTTAAAGAAGAGCAGTTCTTCCTAGCCCAGCAGTAATCAGCTGCCAATGGTTCTTTGGCTAAGGTTTGGCCTTCTTACCCATCTCCTAAGTTCTATGCTGCATTTTTGTCTGGGTGGAGTTTTCATGGGTCTTGTGCATGCTGTCACCATTTTAAGTTCATACAAGCAAGTCCCAGAGGCCTAGAAAACTGTTTCCTTATGTTCATGCACCAACCCTGGCTCTTACGATCTTTCCACCCCCTCTTCTGCAATGGTCCCTGAGCTATGGGTGGGTGAGGTTTAATAGAGGGTCCAATCCAGGGATACACACTCTGCAGTCTCTTATTCTTTAAAACTTAGCCAGTTGTGGCCTTCTGTGTGCACTGTACTCTGTTGCATGAGGAAGTCAAACATAAGCTCTGCTTTCTCAGTCAAACTTTTTGTTGTGGTGTTTGTTGCTGCCTGGTTACAAGTTCAAAGTCCCTGACTGAAGGATAACTTAGGGGACGACCTCAGACTCAATTTGTTGTAAAGGTCTGAAGGATGCTTTTCCCAATTGGTCCTCTTGCTGTTTGTAGTTTCTGTTTTGCAAGAAAGGTTTTTATATTCTCAATGGACACACACACACACACACACACACACACACACACACACACACACGGTCACCTAGAAATTATACATGTTTATAGGGTGTCTTAGTTTGTTCTTCATTGCTGTGACAAAACACTCTGACCAGTAAGGCAGGAGCTGGAGCACAGGCCATGGAGGAACGCTGCTTACAGGCTTGCTCCCTTGGCCCCTGCTCAGCCTGCTTTCTTATGCAACACAGGCCCACCTGCCCAGGGGTGGCACCACCCACAGTGGGCTCGGCCCTCCCACATCACTCATCAAGAAGATGCCCTTCAGACATGGCCACAGGCCAGTCCAATAGAGGCAATTTCCCGATTGAGGCTCCCTCAACCCAGGTGTGTCAAGTTGACACTAAAGCTATCCAGCACATAGGGTATGATGTGACATTTCAATACGTGCATATAATGTGTAACGATCAGTCAGATCAAGATAATTGGCATGTGTATCATAACACATGCATCAACTTAAACATTTATTACATCCGGGTATTGTGATCATTCAAACCTTCCCTGTTGAATGTTTTAACTATTTTAATAATGGATGTTAACCGCAGTTACCCTACTGTGCCATAGGATATTAGACAATATTTCTCCTACCTGTCTGAACCTCTGATCCAGTATCTCTCCTCCTCTCATCCCTTCTCCTACTCCCCAGCTTGCAAGGCTGTGAGAACCACTATATGACTCTTGAATTCTATGAAATCAACTTTTCACTTCCATGTGCTCATGTGTTTGATGAGTTTTCCTTTATCTTCTTATGAAACATTTTCTCATTCCAGCATTGAGCCTCTCTTTAGATTGCAGAGGATGTGGATAAAGAATCTCAGTGTTCTGTTGTCTATCGGCTTCTGTAGCTACAGCTGCTGCCTTGATGGGTGGCATATGCAATAAGGTGGCACTTATGTCTAAACTGTGTGGTGGTGGCTATTTTTTATGTTGCTTATTTGGTGAGGTGTTAAGGGATGTTCTGTGACTGGGCCTCATTCTCCTACTTAGCTCTTGGCACAAGTGTGTCTGTAGTCAAAGTGAGACCACATCTGTTTTCCAGGCAGGCTGATGGCTGGAGGGACAGAACTGCCCGTTGTTCTGCTCTCTGGCAGAAGCCTGTGGCTTTATTTCCATCCCCAGTCCACTGAACTCTGTCACATCACTGCCAAGCCAGACACACTTATCAGACATATTATGTACTCAGAACTTGGTGAGCACAAATTTCACTCAATTTAACTATGTTATTTTGGAATATGATTGATTTCTCCTGGCCTAGAGTAAAAGTATATTTGTGAATCCATTGATTTGAATTTATCAGAGGAACAATAGAAATAAAATCTCTCATGTTAATTCAGTATTCTAATGACTTATGTTAATACCTCAGTGGTAAAACGCTTGAGAAATGGGACTCAGGATAAGCTGTGTGATTTTGTTTTATGCTGAATCATGTGGCTTTTGCACAATGTCGTATATGTGCATATATCAATATATATTCCTATAGATAGTTACTCCTTGTTTGTTAGGGGAAAAGGTTTCAGGATGCACTGTGGAAGATAAATTCCATGACTATTAAACTATCTACAGAACGGTCAGTTATTTCTACTTTACTTATGTACTCTGCTCCATATATTTTAAATAATCTTTAGCTGTCTTAAAAGCTCAATGCAAAGGCTATGACCATTGCTATTGTGCTGAGTTGTTAAAGGGAAAATTGTATCATGGATGCAAGTGTTTCCCAATATCTTCTATCCACAGCTGTTTGAATCCTCACATATGGAAACTGTGAATATGTTTGGTGAGCATATATATGTATGCAGTAATCTTTCTGCAAGCATGAACCATTGTATCTTATCCTGTTTTATATTTCTCCTAGCTGTTAATGTACAATCACCTTCTATCGTTGAATAATCATCTAACCCCCAAACGTAGGGACTTGAAATGACAAAGCTTACTTCTCACTACTCTGTAAGCTAACCAGGCACTTTTTTGCTTGGAGTTGTCCAGGTCACAAGGTGGCTGAAAGGAGCCAGTGGCCTCGGACATATTGCTGTCCATTACTACTAGCTGGGAGTGCCTCTATGGGCTGTTGATGGAGACTTCGTTTCTCTATACACACAAGCAGGATTTGTAACCTTCCTCAAAGCATGGAGTCATGAGTAGTCAGATTCCCTTCTTGGCTTTGGGAGCTTTTCAAGTCTTTCATATGATACATTACTTCAGAGACTTTTACTTCTGCTATATTTTATTGATTGAAGCAGGTTATGGGGCTAGCCCAGCCTTAAAGGAAGGCATCAATTCTGGGAAGTGGGGGAAACTAAGTATACAATGATATTCATAGGTCTATCTGTATCTGTATCTGTATTTCCATAGCTACCATCTATTGATCTATATCATTATCTAATTCTATACATTATATGCTGTATCTATGTGTCTATCCATCGATCAATGTATTTATAGTTTCAATACACTTCACATACATAAATTTGGTCCTTATTTTATAAGACAAATCTATTCAGTATACTCAGTATTTGGAACTTCGTCTATCTGAGACTGAAAGTAGGCAATATCCAGAGATCACAACACTGCAGAGGAAGAGAAGACGTAGGGAGCATCTGGTTAAATGCTCTTCTTTTCAGATGAGAGGATTAGTTTACCACATAGCACTGTCTCTATTAGACTGACCGTGTTTGCTCTGTTTTCATGTGACACTGAGCAAACATTCTGCATGGACTCAGTTTTTACTGTATGGACATCATAGTGTGTGAGGCTGAGTCAGATGGCACATTTACAATCTTCTAATTTCTTTGGAGTTTTGCTAATGATCCAGCAGCTAAGCTGGAGTTGCTATATATGAAAGTTTTGATTCTAGAAGCAAATACTAGGATTAACCTGATGTCTATGGGAGTTCCCTGGGGGAACTGAAGGCAGCCTATGTAAGAGATCATCTCAATTGTTATTGGGAGAGATAATCTTTTGTTGAGTTATGAATTTGCTTAACTGAACCAAAATATTTAAAAATTTCCAAATGGATTTAAATTACTTAGAAACGCTGGTTTCATTTATAAATTTACATTTGAATATAAATGTTAGTAAATTCTTCTCTGATGTATATTAATCCATTTAGATCTGTATACTGTTCATTTGGAGAAACATGGTAGATAGTGTATAAAGAAAAGAAGGTCTTCCTATCCAATAGAATGTAAGTTGAATTAATTCTGAGACTCTCACCTCATGTGCATTACAGTCATTTTAATGCATGGTATAGGAGGGTATTTTAATGTTCAGAATAAATGTCTAGGTGAAAACAGAGTGTGGAGTGACAGGAGACAGATGCATAGTCCCAAGGTTTGAAAAACAGTCTTTCTGCATGTCAAAATAGGATAAGAATTGCAAAGGAAGATGCTAATAGAATTATGTATATTTTCTGGGGCTGGGTTAATTATTTTTATTTCTCAAATTTTCTGTATTCAGCAGCTCTTTATTATTGATAGAAAAAGAAATGATAAGTTATTTAAAACTACAAATCCTCTGTGTGTCTGTGTGTATAGTTCTTGTCCGATTAAGCATTCACTGATCATTTTCCAACTTTTCATCTTTCAGTATTTATATGTGTTCTTAAAAGGCAGAAGTACCATAAAAATTCTAGCCAAGCAATTCATTAAAAGCACCCAGAAAAGAGTGTGGACCTCCGTTCTTCACAGTGAGGTTATAAGCATACCCAGAAAGCCTGGTCCTGACCCTCACCTGGTGTGTCTATATCATCACAGAGTGAGGCCATTTGATCCCAAGCCATCTCTGATCAATGTTTAATGATCAGAGTTTATGTAGCAATCAAAGACATCATAAAACAGCAGATATTTATAGCTTATGGCCAATTGAGGCTCTGCAAAACAGCTTTTCCACGGTGTGATACAGTTCAATTGACTGCCATTGGCATTCCACAGCACACAGAAACATATCAAAGAAATTTGTTATGCTTTGAGCGTGAAAGTGAAGTAAAACACAGATAATTTGAGAAACCAGAAAACTTATCAGGGATGGGATCCACCGGCTGCCTGTCAGTTGGCAGACACGGTGCCACGGAGCGCTTGGCAGGACAGTGCATGCATGCAAATGCAGGCCACGCACGGCGACAGCAGGTTTTCCTCCAACTGGAGGATGTTGCTATTCAAGAGGGCCGATGAATGAAACCAGAATTGCATCGACTGCGGTGGAAAGGCGGGCAGGAGCAGGAGACAGCTGCGCGGGTGACCGCTTTATAAGCAGAAGCTGTCAATCAGAACGCATGAAAGGCCCAAATCCAGGGAAACCAGGATCCCACCCCCTTGATACCAATCCTAATAGAGTGCCAGTCACTGATGCAAATATGGGGCCGAGAAGCATGGTGACAGTCCCCGCCATTCCTGCAGAATTAACTCATCAAAATCTGCCCTGTGTTCTCATTTACAGAAGATGCACACACTGTCTCAGGATACTTTATTTAACAAAGGTTGTTGCCATCTGAGCTTGAAGCTATTTAAGACATTTTTTTCAGGTGTGGGAGCATTGATGATTCTAGAATATTTCCATTAACCCCTAGGCCCAGGGCATCTACAGGAAGTTGTATTTTGGATACTTGGAAGACTGTTTCTTTACTTTAAAACATCTATTTATTTATTTAGATATGTATTTAGTTATTTAGTTAGTGAGTGGCAGATGGCATGTACTTGTCCCTGGGTGCATTTGGAGTCAGAAGACAGCTTGCAGGAGTCAGTTCTCTCCTTTGACTATGTGGGTCTCAGAGACTGAACTCAGGTCCTCAGACTTAGGGGCAACTGGCTTTACCTGCCGAGCCATCGCCCCAGCCCTTAGGAATCAATATCTAAAGGAATAGCAAGCACAAAAGTTCAGCATTTATCTCTCTGCAACTAAGTCTCTGTGCACTGAGTTTTCTCCTCTGTAAAATGGGTTGATAACCAGTTATGAAGCCGAAACTCTAGAGTATGACTGTACAATAGAATTACTCATCAGTTACATTTTATGAATACAGAAAAATACATTTAAAGCTACTTCCTTTAGGAAAATTCATCTAAAATGTTATTCGTTTATTTTTATGTGTATGAGTGTTATGCTTACATGTGTATAAGTGTACCCTTGGCATGCAGAGCTCATAGAAGACAGAAGAGGGCATCATATCCCCTGGAGTTAAGGATGGTTGTTAGCCACCATATGGGTGCTAGGTTTTGAATCTGGGTCTTCTTCAAGAACAGTCAGTATTCTTAGCCACTGAGCCATCTCTTTAAGCCCCCAAATATTATTAAAGATCATATTAAGACATTGCTAATGAGATCACCTTATTTTTTGCACCCAGTCTTCAAAATTCAGTGTATTTTATAGTGAAGACATAGGCTATCTGTATTTCAAGCCCGCAAGAGGCTAACAACTATGCACGCCAAGTCTCAAAGTCCTAGATCACAAGAAACAACACTATTTAAGGACAATCTTGAATTTTTAGAAATGCTTCATAAATTTAATTGATCATATTCCTGAGGACAGGGGTTGAGAAAGTATTTTTTCCTTTCCCATAAAAAGCAATACTCTCACTTAGAATAAAAGAAAACCCTACAAAATAAGAGATATTCTGAGATTTACGCATCTTAAAATTCTATTCATCTCAATCAAAATTATGGGTGTACAATAATAAGTCAATTACTTTTTAGAATTCTTTAAGGTGATTTAATAGATAAAAACTTGGTTATACAACTACGATGCACAAAAATTTAGCTTGACTACAAATTATTACTATTTTAATTTTTTTAATGCTTTGAAAATTTCATACAATGTATTTTGACCACATTCCACCTTTCTGTTACCCCCAATACCCACCCTCACCTCCCTCCCTACCCACCCAACTTCATTTTTTTTTTCCTGGAGTCCAATTTGTATTGCCCAGATACTCTTGGGTTCCAGGTGTGGAACCTGCCCTAGAGTATGTTTGACCTAGTAGGGGTCACACTCTTAAAGAAAGCCCACTCTTTCCCTCTTGGTACCTATAAATGTCAATAACTCCTCAGCTAGGGGTGGGACTTCACACCCACTCCTAAGTTCCATGCTCTATTTTGACAGGAAAATTATTAAATTCACATGAAATGTTAAATTCCAGATGCCCAAGTAGAGTCAACAGTAGGAGTTCCCTCCTTCCCTCAGTATTCTCACAGTCACTGTTATTAGTAGCATTATCAAATTAAAAACAAATACCTGTATCCTAGAACATTAATAGCAATAATCTCATCACCCTTGAAAATTATGAGCCTAGTTACACTGCACAGTGGGATTCAGATATTACAGATATTAATTAAAACAATCACTAAAAGCATTGCCTATCCTAACTGTATTGCCATTACTGTTGCTACACTGTAGCATATTGATTTATGTCAATGTTACTGTATATAATCTGAGACATTACTGCATGACACATTATATGGACCATATGAAGTTTGGCAGTGAGGAACCTCTTTAACCTGGCTTTGTAATGGATCTGGAACTGGATTCATTCATTAGAAATGTTGAGCATGTGTCTTTGAGATCCACAGACACCTAGATGGAAAACATGCGGAATTTTCATTTTAAGCATGCACTTCATTAAGGTAATAGTTGAACATTTAAAAATGTTTTATTTAATATTTTTAGTTTATGTGTATGGTATGAATGTATTGCCTGCATGTGTGTAAGTGCAAACCTGTTGTGAAATGCCTGCAGAGGTCAGAAGCGGGCATCAGATCCTCTGGAACTGGAGTTACAGATGGTTGTTAGCTGCCATGCGAGTGATGGGAATGGAGCCTGGGTCCTCTGTAAGAACAGTCAGTGCTCTTTACTGCTAAGCCATCTCTCTGGCCCCATAACTGAACTTTTACATAAAGGCAGAAAGTACTGCAGATTCAGGTTTCACAAGTCTCTCCCATACTCCCCATAAGGCCTCACTTGCATTGACCATTACATATTGCTCTGTGCAAGAAGCTGCTGTGACCAAATGGAAAGTTACAGTGGAAAATATTTTTTTAACTATGGCTGAGCTGAATAAAGATTGGTGCTCTTTCCTCACATCTCATCTTGTCAAAAGCAGGCAGCTGTTATAAGTTAAAGCTTAAATATCAGAAAGACTTCAAGGAAGAGGAGCAAGAGTGGAAGGACATCGCTGTGACCAACACCTCCTGTCTTGGGAGGAATGTATTCTAACAGCCTCTAAACAACACTTGTCATGGGGTTGGAGAGATAGTTTAGTCTGTAAAGTGCTTGCCATGTAAGCTTGAGGACCTCAGTCTGGTCCCTAGTACTCACATAAAAAGCTGGACATGGTGATAAGAGTTTGTAATCCCAGTGCTGCAGAGTCAGAAACAGGCAGATCCCTGGAGCTCACTAGCCAGCCAATCTAGTTTAATTGCTGCATTCTAGGTCCTGGTTAGAGGTCCTGTCTCAAAAATCAAGGTGGACGGCACCCAAAAAATGACACCCAAGGTTGAATCTGGTGTCCACACAAGCTTTCTGCGCACAAAAATGAAGGATCCCTGGGACATATGGGTCCCACAAGCTATTTTCTGAATGAATGAATACATGAACAATGAGACAATCTCAGAAGCAAGCATCCTTCCCATGTTCTAATAGAAAGCACCAGAACACTGGATTAGAAATTTAAAATTGAGGGTGATACATGCCTGCAATCCCATCACTCAGGAGGTGGAGACAGGAAAACATAAGGTCAAAGTCATCCTTGACTACATGGTGATTTGAAACCTGGCAGGGCTACACGAGACACTTCTCCAAAACAAAACAACCCAATCTAAGAAGCTTTTGGCAACTGATGGCTTCTGTGAGGGGGAATAACATTGTCTTACAGGGACCTACATTGAAGGACATTGGAGGACACAAATTGGACTCCGTAAGTAGTGATATGTATATGAATGTTGGCAACTGATTGCTATTAGATGAAGAGTTGATCTTCCTAAAACAAGGGACTCTAGATAGGCTGAGTAGATTCAGCTGATAGACTACACAGTGGGCAGTAACAGGGATGACAGAGTATATGGTCTCCAGTGGAGGGGTGCTATGGGAGGGTGCCGGTGGGGATAAAGATGATCAAGATTGTTTGAGATGTTCTGTGTGAAATGCCTTATAAATTCAGTCTTCCCAAAGCAATTTATTCACTTCCTTACAAATTGTTTTATCCTATGAGTTAACTTTTTGTATCCTGATTTCTGTATTATGTTTCAAAATTGCTCTACAACTACATTAAAACCATCCCTTAAAAATTCAGTAAGGGGCTGGAGACATGGCTCAGCGGTTAAGAGCACTGACTACTCTTGCAGAGGACCTGGGTTTGATTCTCAGCACCCACATGGACAGCTATGAACCATTCTTAACTCCAGTTCCAGGGGAATCTAAAGCCCTTTTCTGACCTCCGAATCTATAATTAAAACAAAAAAACACTCAACCATTAATTTTAAGTTCCAGGTGTTATATTTGAAAGTGTTTATTTTGTTTATATTATATTTACACTACCTAAATTCTAATTAATCAATAATGATAACCAAATAAATATCCATATTAAATAATGACGCCTAGAAATATATTTTGAAACAAATAACAGGGAAGCTCAGCTAGCCCTGTATATAGTGACTTTTCATGGGTAATATCAGTAATACTTGGTCTTTAAAAATATGTTCTTATGTTTGGACATAAGTTTTCAATCACCTCTCATTTCCTCCTTTTTCCTGTGAGACTGCTGTGAAATGTAACAGAAATTACCAAAAAAACAGGAAAAAAACTCCAAATTCAAAGTAATTGTCATTCATTTACAGATCAGATATAATGTTGTAAGAATATTTGTATTTAGACATATTTGTGGTAATATTTGAAGTTAACCTTTGTCATTAAAATTTTTTCTTCTTAATTTCAGGTACTTGAAAAATTTCAGTAGATCTTGAAATAATGTTACCTAGTTTCTAAAGACATAGAACAATCTGAAAACCATCAGTTCCCCTCAGCAATTTAGGCAGGTTGGTCATTCATCGCGAACATACTCCTATGAAAATCCAATCCTTGACACAACTGGCCTGTCAAGTGAGTTTCTGCCTACCTATGATGTATGCTTTGCAAATGGGAGAGGTAGTCATGGCACCCTGGTGGGGCTACCTCACTCAGTTTCAGCCCCAGGTAAGATGGTAGATGCGTTGACCAGAGACTGTCTGTCTGAGGTCCCAGAGTCCAAAGCCAGGGTGTTAAGAAAGCTGATTCTGATTAACCTGTATAGAGCATCAAATGTAAATGCCATTAAAACTCATTGAATGGTATAGGAACAGATTACTTACCCAGGGAGTTCTAAGTAAATCGAAGCAAATTGCCTGAGAATTAATTTAACAAACATTTACTAAGCATCTGTTCTGCTTGCATCCCTGGGCCAGGAGCGATGGAGAGGCAATGACAGAACAGGTGCAGGCTGCCCTCCAGAAGTGCATGTTCTTTTCTGCCTGACACACCCCAGGACAAGCACACAGCTGAAGTCCTAGTTCCAGAACATTCTACCCACTGATCTAAATGTGGAACAAACTGTTAAATGTTTGTGGAACAGCCCCAGCAACCTGCCGACCCACTCAGACAATTGGAATAAAGGCCAGGAGGTCTTAGATGCTAGAGAGAATCAGTGGGTTAGAAAGAGTTTCCCAGTTCTGAATGAATGTAACAGGAGAAAGTCTTTGGAAGAAGTGTGCTGTAAAGGAACACAGGTCAACAAGTAGAGGTTAGAGACTATGACTTTCCAGATAAGGGAAGAGTGAGTTGAGAAACACAGCACTAAAAAAGTAGTATTGACGATGAAGTACTTTCCGTCCTCTGAACAGTGTCTCTTTGCCTGCACTTACACGCCTTTTCTCCCATCAACCCTGTGAGTAAGTGGATATACTTAGTCACACTTTACAGATGAGGAATCTTGGCATAGAGAAGTTAAATAACTCTTTCAGCCATCTATCTAGGACATGGGGAAGTCAGGAGGCTAGTTCCTGACACGCTTGGCTGAGTATAGATTTTAAGAGACAAGGATGATATCAGCTGGGGGATGCCAACTATTTGTCTCTTGCAATAATTCAGTGACATGTGGGTAAAGAGGGATTCAGATGTATGGCACTAGGGAGAAAAAAGGAGGCCAGGAAAGGGCCACTGTCTCACAAAATGCTCCTGTTTCCTAGATGGAGATAAGACTCAGTGTCACCAAAGACATGACAAATGAACAGCTCCAAGCCTGTCTTAGATGAAATGTTTGGTTTAAGACTTAGCTCCTTGTAGTGAAGCCTGAATCAACTTCCAGAACAATCTATGAATGATACTGAGCAGTCCAAATACCTGTATGCAAACTTGTTACTTGAGAGACTGGCATTTTTTAACAACATTTGAGTTATAGCCAGTGGCTTTTGAAAGACAGAGACCGAGAGAAAGAGAAAGAGAGATGATTTAAATCTAGCAGCTTAAAAAAACTCAAATTTCCCATGCCTTTGTAATGCCAAAGTTGTGAACGTGTCCAAATCATGTGTTCATATGGATACCCAATCATTTGCAACCTCAATCACAGGTAGCATTTATTCAACACACATTTTCTTAAAAATAGAAAATGTAAATGTAAGATAGAATGTCTAATGATACCACATTCTAATTTTGTGTTACCTTTCTTTCCCTAAAATGGCAAATACACTTAAACGAATGAAACATGAGTGTGTATTTCAACTTCTACATGTTGAAGGAAAGTTTGGGGCCTGCACAGTGCTGCTGGGTCAATTATAATTTTGTTAGAATGACATAAAACAGGAACTTGTTTGGGTAATTTAGAGCTCACTTTTATGCTAGTAAGTCTTTAGAGCAGTATTTTTGAAGTAGTGGTTGTGGGAAATCACCACAAGGAGAGAGACAGCACATCCATGGAAAGGGAAACAGTACTGTGGACTGTAGAGTCCCAGAGTTGCCCACACAATTACATATGTGCAAAGCTGCCGTCATAGATCCTGAATTATTCAGACCTGTGCCCGGGAGTAACAAGGCTTTAGTATGCTGAAGATGTTGTTGAAGTCTTCCGGGGTCACTGCAGATATTAAAAATTGGTGCAAGGCTCTAGACTACTAATCACACAATGGCAGCATGACTCAGACACACTGTGGAATTCTTGATAATTCAAATGGGGTCCAGTCAATAGCACGTTTTAAATCCAGAAGCGACACACCCACATCTAATTAGTGATGCCTTTGCAGGAAAAATTCTCTAGTGTCCATCTCAAGTTTCCATATATAAACCAGGAGGAAAGCCAGCTTTACTGTGCAAAGAGAAGCGTTCTAACACCAGCCACGCTGATGGCAGAGTAACCCCTACAGTGAAGTTATAATTACAATTTTGTCAAGAGAGTAGTGAAGTCAAAGTTTCACAGGGGAAAAAAACCTATTTACAGAAAAATATTATGCTTTTCATTTGAGAGAAAAGTAATTATTGCAGAGGGAGTCTTGGAAGATCTTGGAGACGGTCACCCCCTCTTTAATAAGTCCTTGTGGCAGCTAAGTGGGGATCAGGAGTATTCTTTATCAGGTTTGCATTCAAGTAGCACTAAATCTATGCAGGTAGGAATTAAATAGTATCTGAGTTTAATTAAAATTATAAAAAAGGAGAAGAATGGTTGGTAGACTGCTCGACTGCATTCTAACCAGTAACCTCAGACCCTAATTAGAAATGCTTTTCATATCTTCTCTGTGCAAAGGCTTAATCTGACGTGAGTCTGTGAGCTAGGGCTTGGGGACCGGTGTTAATTCTGCATTCGATCTCAGTTTGTATGGAGGCGGGCTGTGCTGATTGACCGCACCAAAGCTGAGATCCCATGACCTTGTGGGGGATTTTCATGTGAGGTGTTAATTGAGAGGGTGGGTTAATCTTTGAGCATCATTGTCCCCAAGCTCTCGGCAAAGTTTGTGCTTCGTTTCCTTCCTCGACAGTACATTTGATCTCTACCTTGTCCCTCCATGACAGTTTGATAAGCCCACCACAAACTCTCTCTTGATAAATTTGTTGGGGGAAAGATAAGCTCTTGCCCTCTTGTTTGATTTCATGAGCTTGTTTGTGTGCCTAGCTCAAAAGGCAGAGGAGTGTCTCACCGAATTATATTCAAGTCTGTCTTAGAGACAGATAAATGCACACACAGTAAAGATTTCAGCTCTCCTTCCTGCCCCTTGCTCTGCTCTTGCCCCTCCCCTTTCTTACACGGTTCAATCTCCCAGGAAGGAAAGAAGAGACTTACCCACTGCACTGGGAGATGCAGAGATCAACACTAGAAAGAAGGAGGCAAATTTAAAGGAAAGACTGTAGCTGTATTCCATGTAAGTGCTGCAAAAATTAAAAAAAAAAAAAAAAAGTGTTTTAGAATTCCTGTAGTGTAGAGAGC